>NC_092140.1:87770988-88074019 GCF_043159975.1 Macaca nemestrina
GTGTGTATGTCTATTTGTCTGTCCCTCCAGGTGGTTGTGGGGACAGGGTAGAAGATAGTGGGGTGGTCTGTATTCTGCTGGACCTGTAAATTAAAGAAAACCAACTCACTAGCAGATTGTTGGGGAAAAAAATATTGATTGCAAGAAACATGATTGGTACGTAATGTTGTTTTGGATATGAATTCAAATTGTTTAAAATTCCTCTGTCTCTTGGATGTCTGAACCTTTTATTCTTTGCCTTATGAAAAGAATCTATTAATTAATTAGAGACTTTGGCAAGAAGAGGATCTTTACTGTTCTTTGGCCAAAAATTCATTCATCCAGATTTTCCCCCAAAACATTTGAAAGACCCATCCAGACACCTGTATCTCCTTTGTTCTCCTGAGTCTTGTTTTTATGCTCACAACTCCTAGAGGATCTGTCATGGCCAGACCAATGGGCAAGAGGACTGGACATTGCTGGAACAGATGACTCATTGTTATTCATATACTTTTCCTTTTATCCTTTTCTGAGGGACTTGAGTCCTACTTGAGAGAAGGGAAGAAAGAGTCTAAAATTTGACTGATTTGATTTTGGCTGTGAAAGTCTTTGTTTTTACTACTTTGGTTCTGAGTATAACAAAGTATCTTGGAGTTGACCTAATGGGTCCTAGACATTCTTCTAGAGTCCACTTAACTCTGTCCCCAAGACAGATTGAAAGAGACACAACCATAGGAGTGGAGGATAGAGGTGTCCTGGGTGCAGGTAGCAGAGCTGTGATTCTAGTGGCAGACAGAGAGAGATACACTTTTCTGATTCTCTTCCACCCCTTCAGTCTTGGTTTGATCACATTATAATTCACTCTAAGGCATCCCTCATAGTACAATAGTAACTTAATACAATAGGATAAGTATTTGTATAATTCTGACATAAAGTCTTTCTCCTTCACACTGTAAGCTCATAAGGATAATGGGTACCTGGCTTAATCACCAATGTATCCTAGTACTTAACATAGTGCCTTGTACATAGTAGGTAGCTAGTAAAATACTCATTAAATAAATTTACAAATGCAAAAATTTATAAGCCATTGCAAAGGAATAGTCAGACTAGCAGTTACAACTGTTACAAGTGGTTTCTGACCCCTGCTGCTCTCTCCTGCCGTCAGCCGACGGTGCTGTCTTGGCGGTTATGGTCTTTGCTGTACTTCTTACAAGTTGTGGGCATCTTGTGGTTGTCTAGTGGTGCCCTGCACCACTACTTTTCATCAGGCTGGCTTCAGTAAAATCTATAGGTGTCATTTGAATTCACAAAAATTGATTTCACTTCGAATCACAGAGCAGTTCCAGCATGAACATACAATTTGCTACTGAGAGCCACAGAAACTCAAGTTCTCATGTAACATGTTGGCTTTACATGGATATTGTGTGTTTACTCCTACATTATAAACTGAAGCTGCTATGATGACTACCGATCCTTTTATCTTTTCTAATGTCATATATATATTTTCTTTAGTCATGCAGTTAGACATTTTTGTATTATTGATTTTATTTTGCTACATACCACTCCCCATTTATCCATGAGGGATGTATTCTAAGACAACAGTGGATGCCTGAAATCATGGCTAGTACCAAATCCTATATATACTATGTTTTTTCTTAAACATACATACCTATGATAAATTTTAATTTATAAACTAGGTAAATTTTTATAAATTAAAATTATGGTTAACAGATTAATTATAATAACTAAGAATAAAGTAGAACAATCATAACACTGTTCTAAAATAAAAGTTATGTGAATGTGGTCTTTCTCCCAAAACATATCATTTTACTGTACTCACCCTGCTTTTTGGGATCTGTCAATCTGATAACTGAGATGGCTACTCAGTGACTCATGGGCAGGTAGAGTCTACAGAATAGATATGTTGAACAAAGGAATGATTCATGTCCCAGGTGGGACAGAGCAGGACAGCATATTTCATCATGCTCCCAGAAAGGCATGCAATTTAAAACACGTACATTATTTATTTCTAAAATTTTGCATCTCATATTTTTGGACATTTATTGACCACGTGTAACTGAAGTTGCACAATGCAAAACCTCAAGTAAGGGGTAAGTACTGTATTACAATTGGCTTAAACCAAACTCTGTCCATTTCTTGATGGGTTGGGCAGATGGGAAAAGGGAGCAGGTATCCATGTAGGAGTGTGTTCTCCCAGATCAGCACCATGGGTGAAACTGTGTGAGCTTGGTTCATATTTATGCAGCTTACAGATGTATTTGAAGCTCAATCATACGAATAATGTCAAATCCAACTGCAGTGGCAATTAATACTTTGTCCTCTTTTTGTCAGTATTGATTTTATCTCATTGTATTGGCCTTATTGTAAATGTTTTTGTTATTGTAAGATTTAATCAGTTTTTGGAGGGTGAGAGGTGGGGGCAGTGGAGCATAAAGATATATGAGTACCATACAATAGTTAATCATAAGTCATCAGCAAAGTCATTCCCAATTCCAACCCCTCTAAATGTCGGAGCATTAACGTATGTGTGCAGAAATGGCATCGGACTAGATACTGATTGGCGTACAGCTTGCCAAGGTAAAGGCAGTGCACTTTAAAAAACAGTTAGAGTAACACTTATTGAAGAGAAGAACACCATTTTACAGCAGATTAAGCACACTTAAGAAAGGATCCTAGTTAGAAAAACAATCTCTACACTAAAACAGGATTTGGTCAGCAGCTAACAGAGAGCCCAGCAGACAACGACCAGATGCAACTTGAGCTGCTCTCACTGAGCCATTGTTTGTCAGCGAGTGTGAGCTTTTCTTTACTTCGGTGAGATTCTCTACCTTAGATGAGTGTTCAGCGGAGCATGGTTTCTTTTCTTTTCTTTTTTTTTTCTGACTTCCTTAAACAGAAACTGTGAAAAAAGAGGGCGTACAATCTCTACAGACTGTAGGAACAATTAATTTCAAACAAATAGAAAAAAAAGAACAGAAAAGAATGGCCGTGTTTTCTGGAGGTAACAGAGTTGAAAATAATGCCGTGATAATGAAACAAAAGAACTGTTGAAAGAAGAAAGCTTAAATCTCCATTCTTGGTTTGATATTGATTCACATTTCTTCTTCATCACGTTCATTTATTTGCGTCATTTCTGCCGTGATGAACTCAGTCTTTTCCTTTCTACCACATCAGTTCCTTCCTGAATCTTTGCCAACGGGCCACTGCCCAGTGATAAAAGTTTTATTGCTCAACTCTCATAAACAAGTCATAAAAAACCTCATTTCCATGATTAGCTCTGGAAAATCAGTTGAACCCTAGCCTTCAACTTCACAGGGGTTATGTGTGTCTATTTTATTTCTATAAAGGGGTGGGGGAAATTTAATCCTTGAAAATAGTAATTGAGTAATTTCAACCTAAGATTGTGATCAAATCAGGCCTTCAGGAATGGAGAATAGATACCTGTTTTACTCTTTTCACCAACTGTTACCATGCAAAAGTATCTCATACTTTAGTTGTCTGAGTATTTAAATCCATCCATTAAGCTTAGTTGTTTCTTTTAAATGAAATGAGCAGCTTTAAGGACGGATGTAACTCAGGGTCTAGAAATCTTTTTTTCTTTTTATCCTCCACTTAGGACCAAATCTATGACTTAAGTTGGAATCTTTCTAGATAAAAAGTTAATTCTAAATGTAGCATTAACAGAAGGTCAGAGGCAGTTGGTAGTGTTGATGTGATGTGGGAGTTGAAAAGGTGAAAGTAGTGTTGATTGTGATGGAAATGGTGAAGGGATGTGGTGGGAAGCAGTGTCCATTTGAGGGAGGTGAGGAAGGAGGAAGCTTGGGTCTTCCGATGACAAATTCTATACTCTGCTGTCTTAAAACTTCACTTTGAGTTATTGAATGTTTTAGTCCATTCAGGCTGCTATAGCAGAATATCACAGACTGAATAGATTATAAACTATAGAAATGTATTTCTCACAGTTCTAGAGGCTGGGAAGTGTGAGATCAAGATGCTGGAAGATTCACTGTCTGGTGAACACTCACTTTCTTGCTTCTAGACAGCCATCATTTCACCGCTTCTTCACATGGTAGAAGGGTAAGAAAACTTTCTGGGGTCTCTTTTATAAGGACACTGATCCCATGTATAACGGCTACACCCTCATGACGTAATCACCTCCAAAGAGCCTGCCTCCTAATACCATCACCGTGGGGCTGAGAGTTTCAACATATGAATTTCAGAAAGACACAAATATTGAATCTTTGACATTTAGCTCCTGGCCTCCAAGGATGTACTTTGAAACTACTTTTGCAAAAATTGTAACAGTGAGAAAATTATGACAGTGACAGTGATTTGACCTAACTGACTCCATCTTGCATCCAACCTCCAAGCTATCCTTGTTCATTCTTGGGCATAGGCCAAACTAGCTTTGGGAGAAACTTAGTTTATAGTTTACCTTTGAAACAAAGATAATAACAGCCCTTTCTTGAGACAAACCCCCTTCTTGCCTGCAGACCAGACTGCCTTTGTTGGGATAACAAATTTGCCAGAAGGTTAGAAATTATGATTTAGGAGTCATGCAGCTAGAGGCCACAAGATGCTAAACCTCCCCAATTGCTCCTGGGGATAGCATCATTATTATGTTAAAACCTCAGCTTAGTGCTCAAGATATTTTTCAGATCCTGCACTCAGTGGATCAGCTGGCACCACCCAGATTGATAACCTGACTCATCTGGTCTTGTGGCCCCCCACCCAGGAGCTGGCTCAGCAAAAGAGGACAGCTTTGACTCCCATGATTTCATTTCCAACCCTACCATTCAGAACTCCCCATTCCTGGGCCCTCTACCTGCCAAATTATCATTAAAAGACCTGAGTCCTCAAATTTTCAGGGAGACTGATTTAAGTAATAATAAAACTCCAGTCTCCCATTCCGCTATCTCTGTGAAAATTAAACTCTTTCTCTATTGCAGTTCCTCTGTCTTGATAAGTTGGCTCTATCCAGGCAGCAGGCAAAATGAACCTGTTGGGAGATTACAGTGTCCTTCTAAACATACCAAGTATATTGATTACGTCTCAATTGCCTCAACAGTCTCAACTCCTAGCATCAACTCTAAAATCTGAGATCCAAAGTCTCATATAAATATCTAAATCAGACATGGGTAAGACTCAAGATTCACCTTGAGACAAATCACTCTCCAGCTGCAAATCTATGAAGCAAAATAAGTTTTGCTTTTAAAGTAAAATGGTGATACAGGCACAGGATAGACATTTCTCCTAACATGAAAAACTAGGAAAGAAGAAAGGGGTAATGAATCTCAATGAATCTCAATCAAATTCAAACTACAAGGCAAACTCCATGAGATCATAGGATTGAGAATAATAATAATTTGGTTCAATGCTCTGATATCTAGGCTCACTGGGACAGACATCTCACCTTCTGGATCTACTCTGTGTCTTTCCAAAATTCATATGTTAAAATCTAACCTGAGAAGGAATGAACAAAGGCTGACAGACTTCTTGGATTTCACAGGACAGGCTCACAGAGCTATTTGGCTAGAAACACGTGCTTTTCTTCAAGACAAGGGAAGAATTACCTTGAAGGCAATTCAGAGACCATCACAGCTGCCTCTTTGATTTTAAAAGAGGAGACATTGCCTTACTTTCAACAGGCGAGATGCCTCCACCTGCACATGGGTGCATGCACGCGCGTGTACACACACACACACACACAACCTGTAAAGTTAAAGGCTAGGATTTGATTTTTCCAGTGCTGCAGGTGAGCGAGGAGAGATCTATCCAGCAGGGCTCATGCACCCAGGGAACTGCTGGATGGCGCTGCCTCCACAGCTCTTAACAGAGGTATCTGGCTTGTTGAAAGCAGGTGAGGGCCCCACTTCAGCAGCCAGGCCCAGCCAGACTCGGCTTTGCCCACAAACCCAGCCCAACCTCATGCACCAGAGCCAGACTGCACAAGTCCCTGATGCTTCTCCATGGAGATGGTCTTTGCTTCATTTATGGAATAAGGTGACTCACTTGAGAGTGAGTAGACTCCGAATGCCTCTGAAAGGTGAAACGCTTCAGCCTGGGCCAGGCTGGAAGGCACGAGGGTGTTGAGGAAAGGGGGTGTGTGGTCAGTCCCTCACCTCTGCCGGTTTCCTGGTGCTTGGAGTTAGGTAACAGACGGAGCTGACTGCCTCTGTGGGCTTCGAACCTGGGCTCCCTAAGGACAGGGGTGTTTTGGGGTAGGTTGCATCCAGCAACTCAGGTTAGTCTGGTCTCATTAAGAAATCACTTCAGGGCACAAATACTTCCATGAACCTACTGAGGGCTGCATTCAGCCGTCTGCTCTGCTCTCTGTGAGACAATGAATGTCTGTCTTTCTCTTTCTGGAGAGTGTGAAGTGGGTGAATGGGCTACAGGAGGAGGGAACAAAGCGGTGGACTGAGGACCTGGACAGTGGGCTTCAGGGCACTATACTTGGGAATGGTTTAGTTTTTGGGAAGACGACCTGCTCTGGTTAAAGCCAGCATGGTTCTGAGTTGACATCCTGCCTTCCTATGTTTCATCTTCACTGCCACCTGCCACCTGCCACCTGCCACAGCCCAGCCCAGTGGCCTCCATACTCTGGGGCAAGATCAGCTTGCCCTGAGCACTTGCTGAGATCGGATTCTTCTGCCAAGGGCCCCAGGTTCTCAGCAGATATTTGAAGTGATGGTCTTTGCAGGGATTTGATTAGCTTTGATAGAAATTTAGGGAAGGGAAGTAACAAAGTTCTGAAGCCATGTTATCCCAATTCAGATCCTCCCTTCTCAGTCGGAAGCAAAGAGAGAGTATAAAGAACGGGTTTCCATCTTCCGCATTTCTGGTTCTCTGCCCACCAGGGGTCTCAGGGCAGCTCTGCACAGCCAGGGAGGAGGAAGAATCTCCGACTGCTCTGCCGTCTGTCAGACAATGTAAGCCCGGTGCACACTGGCGGACAGACAACACTACAGTGGGAATGGGGTGATCGGCCTCCCTGGAAACAGCCTCTCTCCCACCCCCCCTCACTCTTTCATGCTTGACGCCTTTGCTTCTACTTCTTTGTGGATCTGCTTAGTGTACAGCCGCGTAAATTCACATAGTGCTGAGTAAGATTGAGATCAGTCAGCTTAACCTGGCCAACTTTTCTCAGGATCTCTCAGAAACTCCCACCCTGGGATGAGAGCTCAGAATGTAAACTGAGTCATTATGGGGGATGAAGATCTGATAGAAACTGTATTTTCCAGGCACGTGTCGGCTCAGGGAGGGAGGCAGCCTCAAAGGAGCCTGCGATGCTACGCAGCCAAGGCCTGCAGAAGATCACACGACGTTATTAAACATGTTGATAAATTCAGTCACACGGCCATTTACACAACCTCTGTGAATTACAGCAGTTCATGAATCAACTTCGTGAAGCTAACCTGGACGTAAAGGAGGAGGCTGTCTATTCTTAATGGAGTGGCAGCCTCCTGGAATAACATTTCAAGTAAATAGCCAGGAACAGAAGCTCCCTTGATGTCATGACAAGACCACTTTATGAGGAGTAATGTATTTGCATTGCAGGGATTCTAGGTGACACACTAAGTGTGCCTCAGACAAGGGTATTGATCACGGGCCTCGGAGGATTGCAGTCCAGTACAAGGACAGCCTGGGAGAAGGGAATCCTCTGCAGACATGTGCTGTGAGTGAGTCAGCAGACACCTAACTATACATTGTTGGAGCTGCCCTGGAGACGAGGACAGCATGCTGTAAGTGGGTGCAGGGAATTCTCTTCCAACATGAGGGTGGTCTATGGTAGGAGGCAGCCAGGTGAGGACGGGGATGGAGAGCATCCCAGGAGTGAAGACATATGTGAAAAGCAAAGTGCAGATAGGCAAAAACTAACAGAAACCCCTGTTTCATTATCATAAAAAAATACCCGAGGCTGGTAATTCAAAAAGAGCCTTATTTGGCTCACTATTCTGAAAGCTGTACTAGCATGGCACCAGCACCGGCCCAGCTTCTGGTGAGGCCCTGGCAACTTGCCACTAACTCCCCAGAATTTCTTCTTAAGCTTCTCTCTGAATAAGTGGTACGGTTCAGAGTAGAGAAGCTCTTAACGAAGTGATCTTTCCAGTGGTCCTTTTCATGGGAGGTAATTCGACAGGTGAATTTGAGCCTCGTTTACACCATACATGGGGCAGAGAAAATAGCCAGAATTAAATAAACTTAACAGCGTCTTCCCCAAAAGAGGATTCATGACAGTAAGTACGTTGATCTCTCTTGAGCTCTTCTCCACTGGCAGCTGGAAAGTCTTTGTAAGGATCCTTCTCCCTGGGCTTCCTTTTGTGTTTTTCCATGCTTCAAGATATGGTGCCCATAGACCTAGCTTCTTGTGATAGGGTGTTTTGTCTTAAACTAAACAGTTTCAACTGTAGTGCAGAGGAAGCTGTGTTGTGTCATAAAAAAATAAGTACAGTAATTTCCCCTTATCCATGGGGGATACTTTCCAAGACCACAGTGAATGCCTGAAACCATGGCTAGTACTGAACCAGAAATATACTGTTTTTTCCTAAACATATATATCTATGATAAAGTTTAATTTATACAGTAGGCACAGAAAGAGATGAACAATAATAACTAATAATGAAATAGAAAAATTGTAACAATATACTGTAATAAAAGTTATATGAATATGGGGTCTCATAATCTCTTATGCTGTAATCTCCCTTCTTGTGATGATGTGAGGTGATACAACGCCTATATGATGAAATGCAGTGAGATGAATGAAGTAGGCGGAGTGATATAGTGTTAGGTTACTACTGACCTTCTGACGTATAGTAACCTGCTTTGGGTGATTGTGGATCATGGAGTCATGATGTTGATGGTTGGATGTCAGGAACAGAGCGGGAGTACAGCATATAAAGTGAGAATACACCGGACAGAGGGAAGATTCACATTCTGGGTGGCATGGAGCAGAATAGCTCAAGATTTCATCAGCTTCTCAGAATGGCACACTATTTAAAATGTATGAATTATTTATTTCTGGAATTTTCCATTTAATATTTTTGGACTGTGGTTGACTGTAACTAAAACCACACAAATCAAAACTGCTGATGTAATACTGTGAAATACATGTTTGTTCTTCAACGCCGTTTCCTGGCATAAAACTCATAAAAACCTTAGAATCTCCAAAATGATGTCTTTTGTATGCTAATTATTGAACGACGGCTGGCAGCACCAGGGTGGGGGTTGGTCACCAGGAAGAAGACCAAGGCATGATTAGAGGGCTGGGACTTTCAGCCTCACCTTCCAGCCTCCTGGGAGGCGAGAAGGGCTGAAGGTTAAGTGGATCACTGATGGCCAGTGATTTAATCAGTCATACGTATATATTGAAGTTTTCATAAAAACCCAAAGGACTGGGTTCAGAAAGCTTCCAGATAGCTGTACACATAGAGATTCCTGGAGGGTGGAGCGCTCAGAGCGGGCATGGAAGCTCCGTGGCTCTTCTCCCATACCTCGTCCTACAGTCTCTTCATCTGTAGTCTTTGTTTTTTGTTATCGTTAGTTTTGTTTTGTTTGTTTTGTTTTGTTTTGTTTTGTTTTGTTTTGTTTTGTTTTAGAAGGAGTTTCACTCTTGTTGCCCAGACTGGAGTGAAATGGTGTGATCTTGGCTCATTGCAACCTCTGCCTCCTGGGTTCAAGTGATTTTTTTGTATTTTTAGTAGAGACGGTGTTTCAGTATGTTAGCCAGGCTGGTCTCAAACTCCTGACCTCAGGTCATCCACCCGCTTCGGCCTCCCAAAGTGCTGGGTTTACAGGCGTGAGCCACCAGGCTTGGCCATCTGTAGTCTTTGTAATTTCCTTTATGATACGCTGGTAAACATGTTTCCCTGAGTTCTCTGAGCTGCTATAGGAAGTTAATCAAACCCAAAGATGGGGTCATAGGAACCCTAACTTGAAGCCAGTCAATCAGAAGCTTTGGAGGCCCCGACTTCAACTGATGGTTGCAGAAGAAGTCATATGAGACTGAGCCTTCAGCCTTTGGGATCTGATGCTGTCTCCAGGTAGATAGCATTGGAATTGAATTGGAGGTCACTCCGTTGCTGTCAGCTGCAGAAATTATTACTTGCTTGTTGGTGGGGAAATACCCCACACCTTTGGTCATAGAAAAGTTTTGAGTTGATGATTGTTGCTGCGCTGTGAGGGCATAGGAAAAACATGTTGAGTGTTTTTTCTACACATGTAGTGGATAAGGGGGGGACTACTGTATACTCTGTCCTAACTGCTCCTAGTTTATTTGTTCAGAAATCATGATCCTTAAGTTTGACATTCTTTGCTTATGATACTGATCCTGCTAATGATAACATTTTCTGTCAGTCTGATATGATTTTGTTAGGATTATGGCTACTGTACAGCCCAGTTCACTGGTAGGTATCACATTTTGAT
The DNA here is from genome assembly GCF_043159975.1 of Macaca nemestrina. Classification (NCBI taxonomy): domain Eukaryota; kingdom Metazoa; phylum Chordata; class Mammalia; order Primates; family Cercopithecidae; genus Macaca; species Macaca nemestrina. The sequence continues at coordinate 87,781,414 of NC_092140.1, forward strand.
AAATGGTATTTATTAAATAAATAAATACATTTGATAAAGACAAAGAAGGGGAAATAAGCGCTCTTAGTGCATTAATTCCCTACCAATAGTATAGTTAGTAGTAATCCTAGTATAATCTGCAGGTATATCCCAAGGGAATGCTTTGTAAAAAATTGTCAGAGTCCAAAGTTACTAAGTTGTATCTTATCTTTCTTATGAGCAGCAGGGCTAGATAGAAGTTAATCATTGTTATTAATCTCCTCAAAGTGTTTGGTGTTGTTGATTTTTCTATTTTTTGTTTTAATTGGTTTCATCTTTGATGTCTGATATGGTTTGGATGTGTGTCCCCACTCAAATCTCATGTCGATCTATAATCCACAGTGTTAGAGGTGGGGCCTGGAGGGAGGCGATTGGATCTTGGGGGTAGATTTTCCCCTTAGTTCTGCGTCTCTGTGAGTGAGTTCTCACGAGATCTGGTTGTTTTAAAAGTGTGTGGCACCTCCCCACCCCCTGCCTCCTGCTCCAGCCATGTGAAGTGCTGGTGACTCCTTTACCTTCCGCCATGATTATAAGCTTCCTGAGGCCTCCCAGAAGCTGAGTAGATGCCAGCATCACGCTTCCTGTATAGCTTGCAGAACCATGAACCAATTAAACCTTTTTTCTTTATAAATTACCCAGTCTCAGGTATTTCCCTTATCGGTGCAAGAACAGACTAATACAATGTCGTAGTCCTTTTGCCCTGCTGTAAGAAAATACTATAGACTGGGTAGCTTAAAAACAACAGAAATTGATTTCTCACAATTCTGGAAGCTGTGAAGTCCAAGATCAAGGTGCTGTCAAATTTGGTGTCTGGTGAGGGAAACTTCCTGGTTCATAGATGTGTTCTTTTTCCCTATGTTCTCACATGGCAGAAGACATGAAGAAGCTCTCTGGGAATTCTTATATAAGGGCACTAATTCCATTCATGAATGAGGGCTTGGTCCCCATGACCTAGTCACCTCCAAAAACCCTCATCTAGCAATAACATCACCTCCGTGATTAGGTTTTAACACATAAATTTTGGCGGGACACAAACATTCAGACCACGGCAGATGTTAACTATTTTCTTTCCTCTGCTTCCTTTGCATTTCATTTCCTCTTCTTTTTTCTAGTTTCTTAAGGTAGCAGTCCAAGTAATTGATTTGATACTCCTCTAATGCAGGACATTCAGTGATAAACATTTTTATTTAAGTACTGTGTAGTTGCACTCTATGACTTATGATATATTGTGTTTTCAGCATATCGAATGTTCAAAATACTTTCTAATTTCACTTTTTATTACCTCTTCAACCCAGAGTTATTTGGATGTGCATGACTTCGTTTCCAAATAATTAAGTTTTTCCAGGGATGTTTTTGTTATTGATTTCTAATTTGATTGCTTTTCAGTCAGGAACATACTTTGTATAGCTTAAATCCTTTTGACTTCATTCTTTTATTAACATTTATTGTATGATCTAGAATGTGGTCTCTTTTGGTAACTGTTCCATGGGTACTTGAGAAGAATAGCGCTGTTCAAGTCTACTCTGTCTTACTGATTTTCTGCCTCCTTGTTCTATCAGTTCACTAAGGAGTATTGAAATCCTAGACTATACTTGTGAATTTCTTTTTCCAGTTCCGTTCATTCTTTCCTCCCCTATTTTGAAGCTGTCATGTTATTGTATGAATAAACATTTAGAACTGTTATGTTTTTGTTATTATGAAATGACCTTGTTAGTGCTGAAAATGTTTTTGCTATGAAATCTCCTTTGGTACCAATACAGCCACTTCTCCTCCATCTTCTTTTGTTAAGTGTTAGCATGGTATATCTTGTTCCATTCTTTGAACCAATTTGTATCTTTACATTTAAAGTGCATTTTTTATAGGCAGCATATTGTTGGGTCTTGCTTTTTTATCCAGCCTGAGATTCTGCCTTTAATTGAGATTTTTAGAACAGTTTCATTTGTAGTGTGATTACAAGTTAGATTTGTCTGTCATCATGCTGTTCGATTTCTATTAGTGCCAGCATTATCAAATTAGATTTGTCTGTCATCATGCTGTTTGATTTCTATTAGTGCCAGCTCTTTTTTGTTTCCTTTTTCTACGTTCTCTGCTTTTTTCTAGATTAGTCAAGTAATTTTTATGATTTAGTTTTATATTTCTTTTTTGGCTTATAATCTATAGCTCTTTGTGTTTTTTTATTTTATTTTATTTTATTTAAGTACTGCTGTAGCTGCATTCCATAACTTCTGATATGTTGTGTTTTCAGCACATTGGATGTTCAAAATACGTTTTTTTTTTTGGTTTTTTTTTTTTTTTTTTTTTTTTTTTTTTGAGACAGAGTCTCGCTCTATTGCCCAGACTGGAGTGCAGTTGTGTAATCTCGGCTCACTGCAACCTCCACCTCCTGGGTTCAAGTGATTCTCCTGCCTCAACCTCCCGGGTAGCTGGGATTACAGGCATGCACCATCATGCCCAGGTAATTTTTTGTATTTTTAGTAGAGACGGGGTTTCACCATGCTGGCCAGGCTGGTCTCGAACTCCTGACCTTGTGATCTGCCTGCCTTGGCCTCCCAAAGTGCTGGGATTACAGGTGTGAGCCACCATGCCCGACCATTCAAAATGCTTTCTAATTATACTTTTTATTAACTCTTTGACCCCGGGTTATCTGGATGTCTGTTACTTAGTTTGGCTGTCTTAGTGGTTGCTTCATGATTTATAGTATATGATTTTAACTTATCATAGTTCACCTTCAAATACTATTATACCGCATCCTACATAGTATAAGAAAATTACAATAGAATACTTTTACTGCTTCTCTCCCAGCCACCTTGTTTGTGGATCTGTAAAGTTTATAAAGCTTTCGATTGTTTCTTCCTCAATTTTTTTTTTTTTTTTTTCTTCTCTTCCTTTCTGGGGGCTTATAGATTAGCTGCTTGAAGTTTTCTCACAGTTCACTAATGTCTCAACTTTATGAATCTTTTCTTTTGTGATGTCTAATCTGTGCTTATATTTATCCAGTGTAATTTTCATCTCTGACATTGGAGCTTGCATCTCTACAAGTGCAGTTTGATTTTTAAAAGTATATTTTATGGCTCCACTTACCTCATTGAGATTTACTGAGGGATACAGTTGAGTTATTTACAAACAGCTTGATCCTGTCCATTCTTGCTTTTACTATTTGGGCTAATTCCTCGTTCCTGAGGCAAGATCTTTCTGATGATTTATTGTCCTGTGATTTAGGAGTTTTTCCAGCCTGCTCTTGTGAATGGACACCCTTCCTCACATTATGTGAGCACCAGGCACAGTTTCCTTTAGTATTTTTAGATTTTTTTCCCTTGGTGTTGGATAGTTTCCTAGTGCACATGCCGTGTTCAATATTCTGCCAAATACCCAGGAGGGCATCTCTGCATCTCCAGGGTTCTCTCTCTGTACAGACCTCTGTTTTCTCTGCAGCGTTCTGACCTGTGGTTTCTGTCTGCTTTGGTTTGACCAGGCTCTCAGCTTCATCACTGCAACTCAGGGAGACTGCACCTCAGTTTGTTAATTTCTGTGCCATGGTCTGGAAATGTTGTCAAGGCAGAGAGCTGGAGCAATCATAATGCTTCCTTCGTATTTTTTTCCTGTCTTCTGGGGATTATTGTCTTCTTTGCCTGAAACCCACTGCCTTGAAAATTATTTTAAAATATTTTTGTTAGTTTGTTTTTGGTTATTTTAGCTAAGAAGAAAAATCAGTACGTGTTGCTGCATCTCGGCTAGAAGCAAATTGTAATAGATTTTCAGCACATGCCATAGATTGGCTAGAGTCTTTTTTCCCCCTTTGCTTAGTGGCTTTCATCTTATTCTTTACTTCTCAGTGTAGCCATCTCCCTCAGGGAAATCTTTCCAGGGTCCAGCATTGATTAAATTCTCTTATGTCAGCACAGAACTCTGTTATCTTTTTCTGTCTTTGTTCTTCACTACACTATAAGCTAACCAAGAGCAGAAGTTTTGTGTGTTTTAACTGCAGAGCTTAGTATAGAGTCTTTTACATTGTAGGCACTCAATATATATTTGTTCAGTGTATGAAGGAGTGAAAGTTAAAACATGCAGTCCTTCATATTTAAAAAACACTTATACATTTTATTTATTTCTTATAACACTTAAAAAACACTTATACATTTATTTCTACCTTGTTTTCTCCCTGATACAGGCTCTGCTAGCCTGGATGCAGTTTGCCTGTGTGAAAGGTCAGTAGAACTTAAAAATGATCACAGTGAATAATTTACAGTAGAAACTGAAAAAATGATAAATGAGTTTAGTGTACTACAAAAGGAATTATTTGAAACAAAGGAAATTAAATCATAGTTAGAGAGCCAAACTTGAATGGGAACAAAATCTCAGCAATTTGAGGTATGATGTTCTAGTTTAAAAGAAATTTTTGAACTACTTACTTTATAACAACATACATAGGAAAATTTTTGTAATTACTGACTTACCTTTTGGGGTGTAACAGTGGAGAATATCTTTTGGTCTTCTGGAGTGTGAAACTCTTCAAAATAATATAACAAGTTCTTTTTAAAAATTATTATTCTTATTTCTATTTTGTAGAGATGGTGTCTTGCTATGTTGCCTAGGCTGGTCTTGAACTCCTGGGCTCAAGTGATCCTCCTGCCTCAGCCTCCCAAAGTTCTGGGATTATAGTTGGGAGCACCACACCCAGGCCAAATTAATATGATAGGTCTTTAACTGTGAATACCTCTACTATTGTAATTATAATTAATAATATATTATAGTATAATAATTATATTAATATAATGAATTATATTGTAATCATTAAATTCATATTCTTTTAAATCATAATTTTAATGGCTTTATAGAAGTCCATCATATGGAAACCTCATTATTTCTGTAATAAATTCTATGTTTAATTTTTAAATATTTTTGCATTATAATAAGTACTGCGAGGAATATCTGTTATGAAAATCTTTTTCTACATTTCTAGTTATTTACTTTAAATAAATTCTTCAACATGGAATTATTTGGTTAAAGTATAGAAATTTTTAAAAGTGGTCTTTGCTCAATATTTCTAAATTGTTCTTAAGAAGACTTACATTAATTTGTAACTCAACCAGCAGAGTAATCAAAAAAGAAACAAAATGTGTGGGGTAACAGGTATTAGAGCCTTTGGCCTAGTCTTTGGTTATAATAATTTACAGATAAATGTTGGGTGAAAGACATCTGAAGGTGCTATTTATATTACACTGTAAATCATTTTTAGGGGTACCTGCAATATTTCATAAAGATGATAATTTATAAAATTGCTTTTAAACAGTAACTTCTTTTTAGTTCGTTAACTATAAATAATCTGTCCTAATTATAAATGTGTGATAAAAAGGAAATTTTTAATATATAAATTTATAGAATAATAAATTTATCACTTTTCAATAATATTAACTGAAGTTACTAGTAAGGGAAACTCACCAACGGCCTGAATATTCTTTGCTCACCACCTTTCAAGATAGACATCCTTTGGAAGAGGTCGAAGTGAACAATTAGATATCTGAGAACTAGAAAGGAAAAAGATTTAAGAACATAGAAATTTTATTAGGATAATGAGTTAACTGATGAAGTGGCAGATCACAAAATGAACTTTTTATTTTCTCACAAAATGAATTGTAAGATAAGCATATTTAACTGCAGATTTACTTTAAAATAAGAGGAGAAGAAATGCTGATATGTTATATGAAAAAACTAGGGAAGATTTGGGCAGAAAAGAAGAGGAATATAGGGAAGAAGTTGAAGTGAAACAACTTGAACTCAGTCTCAAATGACACTAGACATGGAACGGGAGACTGCAAGAAATAATTCACATCACATACATTAATATTTGTTAAAAATTTCCTATTTCTAACTTTATTTCATCAATATCACTTATAGTATCTTTTTGATTCAATACATATTGTTTAGGTCTAAAACAAACCAAAAATGTTATCTCATCTTAAAAATGAACTATGATATTTATAGCTATAGTTATTTGTTATAAATCTTGGCATCCAAGTAGTGTCTTATTTCAGTACAAAGAACTTCTGAAAATAATGATATCATATTATACACTTACTGACAATTTATTGATACGTATTTCATTCTTAGTGAAATAGTTTAGTGTATTTTCCTCTATCACTGTTTCAAACATGAAGAGGAAACAAAAGTTATTGCAATAGAAAATAATTGCATGATTTTCTAAAAAGAGCTCTACAGATGTCATCTCATTTACCACTGGTGCTTTGAAATAAAAGGCTACTTTTGTTATTTGTATATATATATATATATATATATATTTTTTTTTTTTTTTTTTTTTTTTTTTTTGAGGCGGAGTCTCGCTCTGTCGCCCAGGCTGGAGTGCAGTGGCGCGATCTCGGCTCACTGCAAGCTCCGCCTCCCGGGTTCCCGCCATTCTCCTGCCTCAGCCTCCCGAGTAGCTGGGACTACAGGCGCCGCCACCACGCCCGGCTAATTTTTTTTTGTATTTTTAGTGGAGACGGGGTTTCATTGTGTTAGCCAGGATGGTCTCCATCTCCTGACCTCGTGATCCACCCGTCTCGGCCTCCCAAAGTGTTGGGATTACAGGCTTGAGCCACCGCGCCCGGCCTGTTATTTGTATATTTATTCCACAGAAATAACTTTGATTTGGTGGAGGAACACTACACTAGAGGCAGAGTCAGAAGACTTGGGGAAAATCCTGTAGCTTGCTTACATTTTTAACCTCCTCTTTTCAGAATTGTGATAACTAATGTGATGTATGTATGTAGAAGTACTTGGTAAGATGCCTGGATTTATCATTCATTAATGAATGCAATTATTATGACTGACTATAAAAACATTAGAAAAGTAGAATGTCTATAAAAGCTACTCAGGAAAAAGAAACTTAAATAACTTTGGGAAATTTAACCTGTCCAAATATATGCAGTGCGAGAGCTTTTATTATGGGGTCATGTATAAGTTAGCCATCGGGGTGTAAACCCTGTTTATTTATTTATTTATTTATTTATTTAGAGACAGAGTCTTGCTCTGTTGCCCAGGCTGGAGTGCAGTGGTGCGATCTCGGCTCACTGCAACCTCCACATCCCGGGTTCAAGCGATTCTCCTGCCTCAACTTCCCGAGTAGCTGGGATTACAGGCACCCGCCACCATGCCCAGCTCATTTTTGTATTTTTAGTGGAGACAGGGTTTTGCCACGTTAGCCAAGCTAGTCTTGAACTCCTGACCTCAGGTGATCCGCCCGCCTCGGCCTCCTAAAGTTCTGGTATTACAGGTGTGAGCCACTGTGCCTGACCGGTGTAAACAAATTTTTTTTTTTTTTTTTTTTTTTTTTTTTTTTTTTTTTTTTTTGAGACGAGTCTCACTCTGTCGCCCAGGCTGGAGTGCAGTGGCGTGATCTCGGCTGACTGCAACCTCTGCTGCCTGAGTTCAAGCAATTCTCCTGCCTCAGCCTCCTGAGTAGCTGGGATTACAGGCACCTGCCACCATGCCCGGCTAATTTTTGTAGTTTTTTTTTTTTATTAGAGACGGATTTCACCATGTTGGTCAGGCTGGTGTCGAACTCCTGGCTTCATGACCCACCTGCCTCGGCCTCCCAAAGTACTGGGATTACAGGCGTGAGCCACCGTGCCTGGCCCCAATTTTGTAACATAGTCAAAGTTTTTAATTTTTCATTTGATGCCTTTGGATTTGTTTTAATTCAGGGAGGGGCTTATCCAATTTTGAGATTCTTAACTTCTCTAGTGGTTTCTTTTTTACTTTCACGGATTCATTGTCTTCAAATAAATTTTTGAACTTTTGGTAGTCTATGGTCTATAAGGTTTGAGGTTTTGACCTGACTTTTTCTCCAGTTGGATATCCACTTACGGCAACCCTTTCATTGTATAATTGCACAGGTTATTTTTTAATTTTAGAGGAAATTGTGATATGTTATTTTATTGAGTGCTAGATAAAAGTTTCCTTTGCTTTACTTAGATTTCTCATAGACATGAAGATACGTTGCACGAAAATTGCATGTTGAAGGGAGAAATTGCCACTCTAAGATGTGAAACAGATACGACAAAAACCCAGGAAACAGTAACAAAAACAGTATCCGAGTATAATGGAGAGTGAATGTTTTAACTGGTAAGAGTATATTGCTCAGTTCTGAACTGAAGAAAGAAAAAGAAAACAAGGAAAGACTGGAAACAGAAGTTGAATCCTATCGTTCTACACTGGCTGCTGCTACACCTGATCTTGATAAAGGCAAGATACCAAGAAAACACCTCGAATTTGCTCTCCAGAGTGCAAGAGATGCTTGTTTACAAGGAAAAATAAATTTCCACATGTCTAACCTAAAAAGTAACAATGAAATTCTTTCTCAACAACTTTCTGAAGCTCAAAGTAAATTCAATAACCTAACACTTGAGTTCCATAACATATTCTAATAGCTTTGGTTTCAGAATATCTACAAAGAGATCTACGCCAAACACAGTGTCAGATGAAGGACACCGAACAAATGTATGAAAATGAGCAAGATAAAGTGAGTAATACACTGCAAGCAGGAAGCTGTGGAGGAGAGATTAGCCCAGCTACAAAATGAAAATATGTTGCTTCAACAACAACTAGATGAGGATCACAAGATGCAGATAAGAAAGAAAAGATAATTAATGCTCAAGACCAATTTCTTGGGAATGAAAAGCAACGTTCAACAACAACTAGATGAGGATCACAAGATGCAGATAAGAAAGAAAAGATAATTAATGCTCAAGACCAATTTCTTGGGAACGAAAAGCAACGTTGTTAACTAGAAGATAAATATAAGGAGTTATTAAATGAGTGTGACTATTTAAAAGAAAGACTATATCAATATGATGAAGAGAAAGCAGAAAGAGAACTAAGCATTAAGAAAGATAAATATTTTTCAAACTTCCTGAAGGAAAATTTACAGTCATATTTGCTGGTAGATAAATGTTTAATCTAGTTGAATGTAAAAATAGATGATTAATTTATTGACTGTATTAGCTTAGAAATGCCTTATTTTCAGGAAATAATAGTTAAAGCTGAGAAATTCTTTTGTTTGTTTATTTGTTTTAGACGGAGTCTCACTCGGTCGCCCGGGCTGGAGTGCAGTGGCGTAATCTCGGCTCACTGCAACCTCCGTCTCCTGGGTTCAAGCAATTCTCCTGCCTCAGCCTCCCGAGTAGCTGGGACTACAGGCGCACGCTGCCAGGCCCAGTTAATTTTTTGTATTTTAGTAGAGATGAGGTTTCGCCGTGTTGCCTAGACTGGTCTCAAACTCCTGAGCTCAAGCAATCCACACGCCTCAGTCTCCCAAAGTGCTAGGATTATAGGCGTGAGCCACCGCAACTGGCCCTAAAGCTGAGAGATTCTTTACTTTGAGTAATGACATTATGTCACTTATACAATTTTAAGAGTTTGTTACAAATTATTAATAGGTATAGACTAATATTAGTAATGTAGTCTTATACTGCTAGAATAATTTTAATGCCGTTATGTTGCCACATTTTAAGACTGTAATGTAGTAAATGGAAATGCTCATAATTGAAATGAGTGTTTTGAAATTAAGATTTGATTAAGTGAGTTACTTTGACAGTTAATTCTAGATTTCCCAGATGAACTGAAGTGTATTGTTGTATCTTGTAATACTTTTTCTTCAGTAGCTATTCATACATTTTAGTTGGTATGATTTTATTTTTATTCATGTCAATTTGACTTAAATCTGAAAATATTTCAATCTCAAATTACATGTTGTTATGACCACTCACCTTTTAAAAGGCATCTACTTTTTATTAAGTAACAATTTGGGACAAGTGTGGTGAATTTTAGCAAAACCATATTTGATTTACTTTTCCCACTGGTTTATATAATTTAATATTATTGGAAATAATTTGCTTATCATTTTTATTTTAAGGCTCAATGATCATCATTTGGATATAATTTTGTCCAACAACGGTAAGTGTAGTTATCTGTGATCTTTTGGTTTGGCAGTAGACCCCCCCAGTTTCAGACTAATGAGGGGTGGTGGGATTCACATATAGTAGAAATGCTGTAAGTAGGGGAGAGTCATGGCAGCTGAGGCCAGGGAGGTTACCTAAAGGGCCCCAAAGGCCATTAGAATTTTTCTTTCACTCTATTGGAAGGATTTGGGCAGGCAGTTGAATACGCGAGGACCCCTGAGGTTGATTTGAGCTTCTAATAAAAAAAAGAGGAAAACGTTCCACAGTATAGAATTTACCACCGCCAGTCTTACCCACATATCCGTTTTTCTTTTCTGAGACTTCAGTAGGTTGTTAAGCATTGCTTAATTTAGAATCTAAATTGGAGAGGGAAAGAGGGGGTCAACGTGTGAGAAACTAACTTTTGGGTGCTCTGCTCAGTACCTAGGTATCAGTCACAATCCAAACCTCAGCATCATGCAATATAGCCAAGTAACAAAACTGTACATGTGCCCCTGAATCTAAAATACAAGTTGAAATTATTAAAAAATATTGTCTTCCAATATACAAACATGTACTCTCTCTCCGTTTATTTAAATTTTCTTTGTTTCCTTTCATCTGGGTTTTGTAGTTTTTCCACATATATATCCTGTACATACTTTGTTAGATGTATAATTGTAAGTATTTCATTATTTTTGATGCTGTTGTAAATTGTATTTTTAAAAATTTCACATTCTAATTGCTCTTTACTGATATATATATGAGTAAAATAGACTTTTGCATATTACCTTTGTATTTTGAGACCCTGCCAAACTCACTTATTAGTTCCAGAAGTTTGTATTGTTCTTGTTGCTAGGATTTTCTAGTTGTTGGATAATGTAATCTGTGAATAAAGACAGTTTTATTTTTTAAAAGTCAAGTACGGCAGGGCGCGGTGGCTCACGCCTGTCGTCCTAGCACTTTGGGAGGCCGAGGCGGGCGGATTGCCTGAGCTCAGGAGTTCGAGACCAGTCTGGGCAACACGGCGAAGCCCCGGCTCTACTAAAAATACAAAAAATTAGCGGTGGTGGCGGGCTCCTGCAGTCCCAGTTACTCGGGAGGCTGAGGCAGGAGAATCGCTTGAACCCGGGAGACGGAAGTTGCAATGAGCCGAGATCGCGCCACTGCACTCCAGCCTGGGCGACAAAGCGAGACTCTGTCTCCAAAAAACAAAAACAAAAGAAGAAAAGTACTATTACTCTTGGCACATTCCGGCAGTGGGTAAATTAACTTTCTTTGATTGTGATCTTTGTGTTATCACTAGAGGGCGCCATGAGACAAACTATCCCGTATGGTTTTTTCATTACAAAAGGGGCATCCTTGTGAAATAGGGAATGATTAATGTAAGGATGAAGGGAATTATAATTCACAAACTAGCTAAAAATAACTATGCCCCTTGCTCAGCCTGAAGGGGATGTGTGCAAGACAGAGGGCAGGCCCCACCTCTGATGCCGTGGTTACAATGCTAGGAGCATAATTGCCTTTAAAGTTGGCTTGAGTTCTTTTTAATCACCAACTCAGCTCTCTTGTTCTTCCCTAGAATTGTTGCTCTGAATTTTTCCTCAATGCCAAATGCTTAATTTTTCCCAGGTAATGAGTGAATTGTACAAGGGTGCTGAAAGAAAATGCTTGAAAATATCTTTGAGGGCTAATTTTTAAAATCTCTAAATTGGTTTCCTAAACACAATTATTTTTGGCTTTTTAAAAAAGCTTTAGTTTATTAATTACATATATTTAAGGAGTACAACATGATATATTGACATATTTATACATAATGAAATAATTGTTGTAGTTAAGCAAATTCATCATCTCACATACTGTTTAAATACAAGTATTTTTAAATGACATCCTCAAGAATCTTATAAGCAGAGCCATCCCAGAAGGCATTAAGTGCTACCTGTTAAGACTCAGGCAAGAGAAAAACGTGGGCAAGGTGAGGGGACTGGGAGAAAAGATTGAGGAATTTATTGAGTCAAGACCGGCTCTGAATCAGTTAGTTTTCAGAGTTTTGAAATGCATCTAGAAGATGCCTATGAAACAGTCTTAAAACAGGCAATTCTAGTTCAGTATGGTATTGCATTGAATAGAGATGTATGAGATGCATGGAGTAAGGGGAATTGGGGAGTCATCTGTATGGCTTCTGGAGGAACCTCTGAGTCATGGCCCTGGAAGTGTTAGAGGTAGGTCCTGAGAGTATGTGGGCATTTGCCATGGAAGGTGCCTAGCCCACCATGACTGACTGGGGAAAGCATGGCTAAAGTACCTAGGCATGGGAGAATGCATTCGGAGCACTGAAAGCCATTGGTATGGCTAGAATTTAGGGCAATTCTAACTAAGAGAAAATGGCCAAAATCTCAGTCAAGGTGGCATGTCCATGACTCTTGTGGGGAAACCCAAACAAGGGAGAAAGGGGGTGGTAAGCAGAGGTCCCTGATAGCCCTTCCTTTTTCAGAATACCTAATGATGATTCCACCCTTTAATTGAACACCTGTAAAATTAGAAACCCCAAATTCTGTTGTGCATGACTCATTGTCATGGCACACCTGTCGTCTTCTCCTGTGTGTACTTTCACTTTGCAATAAAAGTTTCTTGAGCCTTTCACTTCATTTTGATTAGTCCCTGAATTCTTACTAGTGATGTTGTCAAGAATCTGTATGCCAGTTGGGGCTGGGGTCTCACAGGTATCTGGAGACCCTCCTGAGCACTCTGGCAACATAATTTCCTGGCTTTGTTATATTTAATTTAGTTTAATTTAATTTTTTTTTTCAGATGGAGTTTCACTCTTATTGCCCAGGCTGGAGTGCAATGGCACAGTCTCGGCTCACTGCAACCACCACCTCCCAGGTTCAAGTGATTCTCCTGCCTCAGCCTCCCAAATAGCTGGGATTGCAGGCGTACGCCACCACACCTGGCTAATTTTGTATTTTTAGTAGAGGTGGGGTTTCTCCATGTTGGTCAGGCTGGTCTCGAACTCCCGACCTCAGGTGATCCGCCTGCCTTGGCCTCCCAGTGTGCTGGGATTATAGACATAAGCCATCATGCCCGGTCTATTTAATTTTTTTTTTTAAAAAGTATAAACAAAGTTGTGGATGTGCTTTCTTTATTAACGTTGGACTTCAAGCTACCTCCACCATCTGAAACATAATCTCAAGCTGGAAATAAACAGGCCATGGAGAAAGCAGCAGCGTTTTTATTTAAAATGTTTAAGTATTTTACTCCATACAGAACTAACAGAACTTTTGTTTTAGTATTATGCATAACATAAAATTAGCAGTTTATTAAGCTTTTCTATTTCCTCTGGCAATATTTATATTCTACTAGGTTATTATTCTACACACTTCAAAAGCCATTAATGGCACCCTTTTCTAACCAAACAGGACAATGATTAATGTCACTAAGACATTTTTCTCTCCTTTTCCTTTCCATAATCTGTGCCAGGTACTGTATTAAGTCACTCAGTAAAAATTCCGAGGATAAAAGTTCTGAATTTCTATTCAGAGAAATGTGAGGAAAATGTGTGATTTAATGGGAAGGTAAGAATAAAATAAAAGAGAATTTTAAAAAGTCATTTAAGCTGGGTGTGGTGGCTCATGCCTCTAATCCCAGCACTTTGGGAAGCCCAGGCAGGCGGATCACGAGGTCAGGAGTTAGAGACCAGCTTGGCCAACGTGGTGAAACTCTGTCTCTACTAAAAATACAAAAATTAGCCAGGCATGATTTTACAGGTGGAGGGCACCTGTAATGCCAGCTACTCGGGAGGCTGAGGCAGGAGAATCGCTTGAACCCAGGAGGCGGAGGTTGTAGTGAGCCGAGATTGCGCCCTTGCCCTCTAGCTTGGGCAACAAGAGCGAAACTCCATCTCAAAAAGAAAAAAAGGTTATATAATAGTTTTAATTTCCCCTTCGTGAATATGGGGAAAACCACCCCAGCCTCCCAACAGCCAGGACAACACTGGAATCATCATCACTCAAGACCCTTTTCCAAAGTTTTTGGGTGCCCCTTCTCAGAGCACCGCCTGTGTTCTGAGTCTGTTTCTTTACCCTCTGAGCTTTTATATCTGATCTGGTGTCTCTTACCCAAAGGCAGTTGCCCTCAGCAACTGGTAAAGTGTTCAAGGGTCAGTGAAAGGTTAAAAAAAAAATGTATGTAGGAGGAGCCCACTCCGGGGTTGGGCAACTACTTCTACCAAAAGAGAAAAAAAAGTCCCCTACTAAAATTTCTTATATAAAAAATATTCTTTATCTAGAGAGTTATTTCTTTAGTATAAAAACAAGCAAGCTGATGAGAAAGGTATTTCATTTTTATCTAGTAAAATGTATGTACTATGAATGCATTTGTGAATGAGGTAAAAGGAAATTAATACAATCTATTACAGATAGGAAGTATAAGAAGAGCTTTTGGGGAAAAGATAACATTACATTAAGAATTTTTAAATTCAAGTTATTTAAAAATGTACATTTTACATAATGTTCATTAATGGTAATGTAAAATTCTTTCAATAAAGGCTTCTCCCTTTATCTAGTATTGAGTTATTACTTTTATAAAATTTTTCTAGTAATGCTATTGTCATGTCACTAATTTTATAAGGCCTGTCTATAATGTTATGATCACAGAAAGATTATGGAAAACTGTCTCTTAAAATATTGCAAAAGCTATTGGCCAAAAAATTGGTAAAGGCATTGTATATCATATTGTCATTATCACCAAAAAGTACTATGTTTAGTAAAGAATTTTAGAACCTTTTCTGGACATTCAGTGAGAGAACACCTTTTGCATAAAAGATTTAAATAAAAACAATCTAGATGGGAACACTTGCAATAGAGTTTGAAGTATCCCCATACAATTTCATAATTAAGTAGAGAACTATAGTTAATCAGATGTTTCAAAAAATGCTGCTACTTTTTGAAAAGCATAAAAGTTACAATTAAAAGGCTATATATTGTTTTCTGTGTTTCTGATTCTAGAAGGTCACGAAACAAAGAAACTAAGTTGGTAAACTGGTTTTAATCTATATTCCTTTTTTCAAGTACATTTTCAAAATCTTTGTTTTCCATATGGAGACAAAGTTTTTTTATTCATATGTAAAAATATTAGTTGTAACGCAGATATAGTAATATTTTTACTTAATATTTTGCCAGTAGACTTTTCACATATTATGTGGCAGTACCACTTTCTTCAGGTACATATTTAAGATTCTATCCTGAAAAGTTCATAACAGGGAATGTATTTAATATCTTAATTTTCCAAAAGAGGAAAATGGAAAGTTTATTTTAAGGAGAAATCTACTAAAGTGGAAAAACTGATTGAACCCTTATAAAGGTCAGAGTTTTGCTAAGAATGAGAAAATAATGCATTTGCTGCAAAATACGACTTGAATTGTGTAACCTTTGTAACTAGTAAAAGAAAACATCACCCTTCTGAAAGATATATATCCCATATTTTTATTAGACTAATGTCAAGAGCATTACACATATATATTCTCTTTTATCTAAACTTAAAATAAGTAGGAATTTTATTTTATTTATGTAGTTAATTTTTCTATTTACGCAATCCTCAAGTTAGGTCTTGTCTCTAAAAGTAAGAAAGATCACATTTTATAAGTGATATATCATTTCCATGATAATTTCTCTTGTTAAACATTATGAATAGTTGGCTTATTTCAGATGCAGCAAGAGTTGACAGAAAATATAACTAGAGAAGTAGAAGAACGTATGTTGCCAAAATTTATTAATTAAATTTAGATTAATTGATTCCTGAAATAAACTATAAATAGCAAGTGGCTTTCCTCTCTATTGTTGTATTACAGTAAGCGTTTTTTCTCATATAAATTTCGTGAAGGACAGGAACACATAAATACTCATAATGGAGAGTATACTTACGCTTCATTAATTCCTCATGTTCCATAGCTTTAAAAAGTCTCAAGAAGTCTATCTCTTTTGTTCTGACTCTACACCGTCTTCCTTTCTGCCATCCCTGGGGAACTGTGAGCTAGCACAGTGAAACTGCACTCCAGAAACAAAGCCTTCATCAACTTCTGAAAGTCATGGTAGTAATTTAAGGCCAAAAGACCAGAGTCATCTAGTAATACTTAGCCAAACAATTAGAGTTCAAAAAAAACAGTTCCTTGACAGGTGATGTTTAAAATCTCCAATTATTTATTTTGTCATTGGTTTACTTTTGCCCTCAGAAAATGCTCTAAGCTGCTTGGCATGCAATGAAAACTCGTACATCAATGTGGTTCTTGTCACATACCCTACTCTACCCCTTTGCTCTAGCATTCAGCCAAACTAGACTGCAAAGAATTCCACAGTGCTCTTTCTCATCTCTCTGCATTTGCTTCTTCCCTCTATGTGCCATATTTTTTCCTTCTCCTTCAGATATCAACCTACATATTGCCTCCATCAAAATGCTGCAATATTGACACGAAACTGGGATAGGTGTCCCTTCTGTGTGTTCCGATAGTGTCCTGTTTTATGCCTGTCATGGTATCTATGATTCTGTAAAGAAATTGCCTGTTTGGCTTTTCAGGTTATAGCATATGATTTTTGAGGAGTGAACTGTTCATCTTCATCTTGTAATTCCAGTGCTTATTGTCACATGGTTGCTGAATACAGGAATGAAGAGTGAGAAAACCAAAAGCTCTGATACTTAACCGCAATGACAATTAATTCAATGCACAACTATGGGCAGATTATATTTAATATTAAACAGTAATTTTGTGTTGTGGTCATACATACATATTTTTCCTTCTCATTAACACAGATAAAGTTCTCTCTTTTACTGACTTACACTTAGTTAACTATGAAATATTTTAGGTAAGGTGCATCATTCTTTTATTCTCTTTCCAGGTGCTGCTGAATTTGAATCTGAGCCTCTATATGAAATGATACTATCCTCTTCTGTAGGATCTACTAATGAGTTACATCTAAATCAAAAGCTAGTTTGAAAAGCATCATGAGAATATGTGCTGATTTTAAGAAAAATTGCATAATCCATTGAGACCCATGGATTGCCTTTAGTTCTTGTGTCTCTCAGACTCCGTCTGGAGCAGCTCCTCAGTTTTCCCTTGACCTTATTACCTTGAATCTTTCAAAGAGTAAAGTCCAGTCATGTAGAATGTTCGTCAATTGGGTGTTTCTGATGTTTCATGGTGATTACATTTAGATCACACTTTAAAAAAAATTCAGCTTTTAGTTCCAGGGAGTCCACGTGTAGCTTTGTTACATGGGATATTGTGTCGTGCTGAGGTATGGGGAACAAAGAGACTTTACATCTTTGGTCAAGTATATCCTGTACAGAAGTGATCCTGTAACAGTCTCATTGCATCTTATCATGTGACCTACAATTTTGATTTGTCCTGTTACTTAGTATCTTGTGGGGAGGTCATTTGAGACTGTGTAAATATCTCTCTTCCTCCTAAAACTTTCACTTTATTCATTTACTTGTATCAATATGGATTCATGGTTTATTTTCTTCAATGGTTTATAATTTGTTAATTGTAAGAAAGCATAGTTTTCTTTTCAGAAATGTTCTATTTTAACAATGTCAGACTTTTTAATACAGTGTCATGACCTCTACTTCTTGGGAGCACTTCCAGCATCAATGGTGGCACTTTGTATGGGTTCCATGGTGTTATTTGAGTTTCACAGTATTGCATTAAAAACAGTGGAAAAGGCCAGGCGTGATAGCTCACGCCTGTAATCCCAGCACTCTCGGAGGCTGAGGCGGGTGGATCACTTGAGGTCAGGAGTTCGAGACGAGCCTGGCCAACAGGGTAAAACCCCGTTTCCACTAAAAATACAAAAAATTAGCTGGGTGTGGTGGCGGGCGCCTGTAATCTGAGCTCCTCAGAAGGCTGAGGCAGGAGAATCACTTGAACCCGGGAGGTAGAGGTTGCAGTTAGCAGATATCACTCTGTTGTACCCCAGCTTGGGTAACAGGAGCAAAACTCAGTCTCAAATACAAAACTAAACAAAAAAATGAAAAATATGCAAGAACCATAAGTCATCACTTTTTACTGTGAAATACAATTTCCTGGACAGATGAACCGCTTCTGTGGAGACGATTAGCATCACAAGGCATTTTAAGGGAATACCTGCAACACTTCAGCTCACTGCAGATGCAATAGGTGGCTATGAAATCGTTCCAATAGTACAGTGCATACTATAGTTAATTTTATGCAGTTATGATTTAATGCTTCATCTTAACATTTGTTTACATTTCTCTCAGCTGTGAATGGTACCATGTACCATATGTGTGTAAATTTTGATAAATTTTAACTTTTTATAATAGATTGTATATATTTTATGGTAGTAATAATAAAATAGATGAGTATCTACATATATTTTTTATGCATTCGTGACATACCTTTTTCTTAATTTGTTTATTTCTAGGCCATGCAGATTCATCTATAAGCTGTTTCAAATGGTCATAAATCTCCAAAAAAATTTCAGTCTATTTATTGAAATAAAAAACTGCTTATAAGTAGACCCATACAGTTCAAACCATGTTGTTCAAGGGTCAACTATATTTGCAAGTTACTTTTCTGAGACAACTTGGCTCCCTTCATCCTTAGAATACAGTAAATCCTCACTTAACATGATCAATAGGTCTTCTTGGGAACTGTCTGACTTTAAGTGAAAGATGTGAAACAAAACCAATTTTACTGTAGGCTAATTGATACAAGCAAGAGATCTGTTCCTATGACATATTTCTGGCCACAAAAATATCACCAAATGTAAATAAAGACCAAAACCACTTGTAATGTTGAACATTAAAATAAATGTTAGCTCCACATACATATAAGGAAGAGTAATAAAAAGATATTATTTACCCGATGATTGGTGAATCAGCGAGTGATGGCAATTGTAGTGGTGGTGAGTGAAATCAAGAAATGAATGTTGGCAAAGTGCAATTTGGAAGGATCACCTCCTACTTCCATACAGTTAAAACCAATTACAAATATGGTAGGCTCATAGAGCACTTTTGTACCACATCATTGTGTATTGCAGCATTTGTAAGGTTATCATAAACTTTACAAATTTTTATTTTACAGTAATTTGCATTCATTTATTTGTTCCTTGTCCAACATGCTTATTCCATTTCAGGGTGGCAGATGACTGGAACCTATCCAGCGACTCAGGGCCCCAGGTGCGAACCGGCTCTGGACACGCTATTGCATGGCACACTCACACACACCCACACTCACTCAGACTGGGACATGTAGACACATCAGTTAACGTAATGTGCCCAGATATGGGATGTGGGAGGAAACAAGGGAACCTGGAGAAAACACACACAGACATGGGGAAAACATGTAAACTCCATACATACAGTGGCTTTGGCTAGGATTTCTTTTTCTCATCAATGTTGTAACAAAATGGCATTATTCCAGGATTTTCTGTATTTAGTTATTTGTTTAACCCCGAGTGTGTAAACAGCCTCTTGTGTCCCTGCCCCTATGCAGGTGCACTCTTGATTCCCAGTTGGGACTATTTTACCTTTCATTGGTTGCCTCTGCCATTTTTCCTCCCAAGTAGATGCCATCTTCACCCGATCCTTCCTCAGACACCCTGTGCCAGGCTGCCCTCTTACGCAGATGACCTACCCTCACCTCCCTTAGGTGCTGAAGACCCATGCTCCATCTGTGTGTGGATGCCTCCTGACATTGTTCAGTCTTTCATACCTCATTTCTTTTGTCCACCTTACAGCCATGCTCTCAATTGACCTCCAGCACTGTGCAGGGTGACACTCTGCCACTAGGGCCCTTCTTATTTCATTCAGGCCCCAATCCCTCACTCTGGATCAACACAACTGCCTGTTTTGTCCCCATACTTGTGAGCTGAAATGTTCAGGAAGAGAAAGGAGGAAAAAACTTCATATACTTTTTATAATCAAAATGTCAAGGTTTACAAAGCAAGGATTTTGATTGGAATTGAATTGAATATATAATTTAGAGAGAAAAGGCTATATTGAGTTTCCCCAAACTATTAATATTTTAATAGTCTATCTTATTAACTCTCAAAGTTAAAAAAATTTCTCATAGAGGTCTTGCATATGTATTTTAGATCCCTAAATATTTGATACATTTTATCCAATTACAAATTTTATCTTTTAATTAATTTATTTTCTGTTTGTTTCTTGCTTATAGAAATAACATTGATATTTTGTATATTGATCTTGAATACTTTAGCTATATTGCTACACTTAGTTATATTTCTTCTTATTTGACTATTTTAGCTATAGATTCTTTTGGATTTTCTATGTACACAGACATATCATCTATAAATTGTAAGTCTTGTATCCTTTCTAATTCCTAGAGTTTTTGTTTCTTTTTATTTTCTACTGCAAGAATACTGTTAACTAAATATAGAGATGGTAGGCATTCATATCTTGTTGAAATGGCAATGGGAAAATAATATTTTTCAGTAAGTATGGAGATGGTGGCCTTTTGTTTTCATGGTAGATATCGTTACTATATTCATTTTCTGTTGCTGCATAACAGATTGCCACAAACATAGCATCTTTAAACAACAAACATTTATTATCTCACAGCTTCCGTAGGTCAGGAGTCTGGGCAGGTCTTCACTTGATCTTTTCCTCAGAATCTTACAAGGTTGTAACCAAGGTGTCAGCTGGGCTGCATTTTCATTTGGAGGCTTGACTGCAGGAGAATCTGCTTCCAAGTTTATTCAGTTTGTTGACAAAATATGTTTCCTTGTGATGGAATGACTGAGGTCCCCAGCCATCTGCTGACCCTTGGCTGACTATCCTAAAGTCCTAGAGGTTGCCTAAAATTCCTAGAAGCTGGTTACAGTTCTTGGCCATGTGGAATTCCTCAACAATTCCTCATCAAGCCAGCAAGAAAAGGCTGTCACCTTAGGGCTTAAATCAGGTTAATCAGGTTCACTCAGGATAATCTTCCTTTTGATTAACTCATAGATTAACTGATTTGGGACCTTAACTACATCTGCAAAATTCTAATAGCCAGAGGCAGTCACAATCAAGAGAGGAGGATTCTATAAGGTGAAAATGCTGAGGGGCAAAACTCATGGATGTTACTATTAAAATTGTAATAATGAAGTTCTCTTCTAATACTAGTTTTCTAGAGTTATTATTATGAATAAATGTTGTGTTTTATCAGGTAGTTATTTTGCATCTAGCAAGATAATCATTTAAAAATTAACTTTTTTTTTTTTTTTTTTTTTTGATGCAAGGTTTTACCCTGTCGTCCAGTCTAAATTGCAGTGGCAGGATCATGGCACACTGCTGCTTCAACCTCCTGGGCTCAAGCAGTTCTCCCATCTTAGCCTCCTGAGTAGCTGGTAAAGTGTGTCTGGGGTAATACCCGAGGTTCATTGTCTCACACCAAGGAAATCAAGGATGTGGACACACAAGGAGTGAGGTTAAGAGTGGATGATTAATAGGCAAAAGAAAGAGAAAAGCTCTCTCCTGTGGAGAGAGGGGTCCTGAGTGGGTCTTCCAGTCTGTGGCAAAATGCAAGAGGTTATGTAGATGAGCTTGAGGAGGCCAGGTGTCTGATTTACATAGGGCACAAATGATTGGTTGGACCAGGTGTGCTATTTGCATAAGGTGTGAAAAACTGGGTAGGGCTAGGTGTGCCATTTGCATAGCATGCAAAAAAGCTGGCTGCCCCACCCTAATATTTTATCATGCAGATGGGTTCTCTATCTAGCTGGTGCCATGTTGCTTGCTTCTTTACTGTACATGTGGTGACAAAAAGGGAAGATGGAGCCTCCATGTTGAACATACCTGACCCTGAGGTAGTACTTCTCTTTTGGCACAGCTGCTGACATTCACCTGTGTAAGCTTCCAGCTTGCTTATCTATGTCTGCAGCTTGATTTTTTAGGCTGCTCTTTGTTAGAAAAGAAATTACTTCGGGGCTGCTTTTTGTTAAAAGGGAAGCCTTGCTGAGGACTCCTTTACCCTTACTATCTCCCTAAATAATTTATTTCTAGCTCCTATATCACTGGGATTATAGGTGTGTGCCACCACACTCAGCTAGTATTTTTGTAGAGACAGGATTTTGCCATGTTGCTCAGGCTGGGAAATCAAGTTGTTAAATGTGCTGAATTGCATTACATTATTTGCTTATGTTAAACCAACTTTGCATTTGTCAGATAAACTGACCTGGATTTGTGATATTATTTTGGTTTTATATACTGCTACTTCTAGTATGTTAATATTCTAGTTAGAACTTTTAAAAAGTCTCTCTTTTTATATAATTATACAAAGAATTTTCAATACTTCAGTTCCATTTGCATTCCTCCAAAATTATATATATTGTTACTCTGTGTTGTAATTCTGTCTTGTAACTTATAAAAACACTAGACATTTTATAATTTTTATATAATATTGTCAATGTTCCCCTAAATTTACCTGTAACACTGGTAATATATACATATTTACAATGTAATACATAATATATATGCTATACTATATATAATATAATATGTAATATATAATATAAAATGTGTAATACATATTTAATCCTGGTAATGAATCTCTGTTTAAAAATCCTTTATTTCTCCTTTCCTTGACACATATTTTCATTAGATGATTCTAGGTTGGTAGCTATTGTCTTTCATCACATGAAAGATACCATTCTACTGATTTTTGGCTTTCATATTAATAATTGCTGTTGAGAAATCAACTTTCTGTATAACTGTTCCTCTGGTAAATGTAACATATTTCCTGCTCTGTCCCTGTGAACCACAATCTTAACTTGGTTAGGGTTCATTTGGCTTCTTGAATCTACTGTTTGGTGTCTCCAGACATACCTAGACTATGTTGATCTCGCCGCCACATTTCTTAACCTCTCATGTTTTCCATGGTTTTGGGCAGCCTATTTTTGTATTCTGAATTATATTTCATTAACTTTCTCTTCTACTGTGCCCAATCTGCTGCCTGACCTGTCCACAGAATTTTAAATTTAGGTTGCATTTTTTTCAAGAACAATTTTTATTAAGACCACTATTAGTAAAAGGTTTCAGTCTTTAAAAATAATCCCAAAATCTGTAAGTAAGAGCAAGTGCTAGGAAATAAACATTAAAGTATAACAGCAAGTAGTGCTCTGATGTGTGTTCTGTTTAACTTTTTATTTCATTAAATCCAGCTTTTCTCCAATTTAGACATTTTTTACAGAGACTGGACCTCACTGTGTTGCCCAGGCTGGTCTCACTCCTGGGCTAAAGTGATTCTCCTGCCTCACCATTGGAATGTGTGGGGATTACAGGTGTGAGCCACTGCATTCAATTGACTTTTTTTATGTTAGTCATTCATAAAATAAGAGTGGCTGTCCCTCTGATTTTTGTTCACGTCACCTTTTAGGCATATTGCATAACATGTCAATATCCCTAAGAGATTACCAGTTGATGGATCCATTTTTACAAAGCAAACAGACGTGGAAATGTTCCTGTCATTAACAGAACTATGACTTAGTTATCTGCTCAGTGGGTTATAGAGAAACAGCACTATTATGTGTAATTAAAACAGAAAAAAAAGAGTCAGATCTTTCCAGGCATGAGTGTGTATTTATAATTTCATGGTAAACACATATACTTCTAAGTGAAGACTTCCCCATATTTATAGTGTTAAAAGTTCTTAAAATAATCCTTTCACAAAAATAAGGCATTATGCTGAAAAAGCATTATTTCTGTGTCAACAGTTATGCCCTTCTGTTTTCATCTACTGTCACCAACTGTCAGCTACTTCTTTAAAGACCAAATATTTGTCAGCAATACCTATACGGGACTCATTGGCTGTCTAGGGGTGGTTTACAGTCTAAACGTCTAACACTGTCAAACAAGAGCTGCATTGTTGTTTCACAAGCCTGAACATGCTGAGCCAGTCCTAGTGTTTTCTGCATATTTTGGCAGATGTTAGAGAGGCAATAATACTGGAACTTCTCTTCCCAGTTGTTCTTGCTTTTGCCACCAGTCTCATAGCACCTGTTATGGTAGTTGCAGCGGTCAGTCAGGGAAGCAATGCCAATGTTAAGATGAACTCCAGATAGCGAAGAGCCCCGTCCATTCAGCAGGAGGGTTTATAATTGCAATGTGGGAAAGGCACTCATGCTGGCAGAACCCATCCTTGCTTCCCAGAGGTCCAAGGTGGCACTTGGGTATGTGTCTATCTGGTGAATACCATTCCTGTGGTCTTCAGGGTGGCCCTGCAATCAGTGGTCTGGGCCTGCTTCTTGCACCTGAAAGCAGAGGCCAGGAAGAGAAGCAGGATGGCAAGTACAGACTACAAGTAGGACCATCTGTGAAGCATGGGGTCCTACTGGGCCCCACTGCTCCCTGGAGCCCTGGGTTGGATTTGTTATCCCAAAGCCCCCAGCACTCTCTAGGCAGCAGCATGGAACTGGGGCTTGGGAGCCACTGCTGTCTCCATTCATGCTTTAGAAGCACTCAAGCTCTACTTCATTCTGCTGTATTTTGTAACAGGAATGCTGTTATTTTTCAAGACTACTACTGAGCTGGGGGAAAGGGGAATGCAAGTTAAAACACAATAAAGTGTGCTGTTCTTCTGGAGAGCTAGCCTTTCATTTATTTATTTATTTATTTTTTGAACACATGTTTCCAGATTACTGTAAGCCTTTGGTTAATTTCCAAAGTTCTGAAAAAGCTGATTCTATCACATTATTTGTCAGATTTTTGTTGCTTTTATGGAGAGGTGAATTTTCAAAGGTTCTTACTCTACTATTTTTACTAATGTCACTCCTCTCTGGTTATTTTAATAGAAATAACATAACTTAATAACTTAATATGCCATGTTTAATGGGTCCCTAAAAGTAATTCTGTGATATATAGAGTTGTTCCATATGGGAAGATACTGAGACAAGATACGAGAAAAAAATTAGAATAAAAATATTGTTATATTAAAATTGTTTCAAATTGTTAAAAGATAATTGTTAAGAGGAAAAATGATTTTATTGTGCTTACGATTCCTGAAGTCCAACATGTTTAATGATGGTGGATGGAGACAGACTAAAATTTTTCATGGCCCCATTCAGTGGAGGATTTGACATTTATCGAAACTGAGAAGTTGCTAACACAGAAAAAACAGAGATGATCTTGGAAAGGAGGAACCATGAAGATCAGCCTTATTCCCTTATAGGTGGCCAATGATCTCTCCACTTTAGTCACGAATCAATATTCCAGTGGCACCCCAAATGAGTTGCTCATCATTTTATCATCTCCACTCCTTGGGATCCAGACACATGTTCACTTTCTCTCCCACTGCCTACAATGCTGTGCCAGCTTCATTTCAGTTTTCACATCAACACTTACTTTAGGGGATGACAGTGGATGAGGTCTGTACATTCATGGTGATCAATAAATAAAGAATGGGATTAGTTTAGAGACAGAGTAATTACAGTGATTGGAAAGATGGAGTCAGTCCTAAATTTAATACATATAATTTGTTTAACAGGTATTGAAGGACTGGCAAAGGTAAAAAGAAATACTAAAACAGCAAAAAATAATCTCAAGTTTCTTCTCTCTATTAGAAACAAGGCTACTGTAAGAGTTAAAGAAAGAGGAAAGAAACATGAAAAGTGGCTCAACAGTCAAAGACAGGTTTATTTTGGAGAATAAACCTGAGGGGCTTCTGGCTGATTTTTGGTCAGGAGTGTTCTCTCTTACAGAGTAAGAGTATTTATTGGTTTTAGGGTGAGAGAGCTTATCACAGGTTTGGAATGTTTTCTGTGTGGGGGAGAAGTTTATGGCAGGGTTGGAATGTCTGGCTGGAGGGGCAGTTATCTTGGGGCTGACATCTTTCCAACCAGAGGGGAAGTTATCTCAAGGCTGGCATGTCTCTGGTAGGGGAGGGGTTTATCTTAGAGTTGGAGTGTTTCTGGTTGGAGATGTCATTTGTGGTTTATGGTCATGCTGATCTTAGCCATTAGGCTGATGCCCTTTGGATTTAGGCAGTTTTTGATTGAGGGGAACTTCAGAATGGCGGTGTTTGTCCAAGATGGCAATGCTCCTGCTCTGTCAGCTACTTCTTAGGATCATCATAAAGATCCAATGAGATAACATGTAGAGCAACTAGCAATGAGATATCACAAAAATATTTACCAAAAAAGGACCATTTTCTCTTCCCAGCATGAATAGATATATATTGCTGTAAATGTATTACTAATTGTTTCTAAATATAGAATACAGTGTCTCACCTGGTCTCCTTACCCTGGGCTGCTCCAGCCAAGAACTATTCTTCTGGTATGAGAAATGCTGCCTTTGTTTACCACTGTGTTCACTAAGCCATGGTATTCTGTAGACTTCCACTTCCACTCCTATTATATTGTGGTGGGAGTAGCAAGTCTCCAGAGATGCAGGAGAGTATTACGTGAGGTAGGTGCTGAGATCTCTTACTTAGAGGGCTGGTTGATGTCACTAGAGCTCAAATTGCTCCTCAATTTTTTCCCATCTCTGTTGTGTATGGTTATTTTAGAGGAAGAATTATAGAGCCAGTAGACATGAGTACGTGGTGAGTCTGAAATCAGGTTCATATGTAGGTTTTTGTTCATATTTTAATTATTTTCACAACAAAATCATCTCTAGGCCCACACATCTCCTAAGTCTAATGAGATTTTATTCAGTTCTATCTGAAAAGGAACTTAGCCTCAGTGTTTTTCTTTTGCTCCCTGTACTTATAACACATAATCTTTCAATAATTCTAGGAAAGTATTAATACTTGAACAATATTCATTACTATCTTAAAGCCTCAGATCATGTTAATCAATTCTCATTTCAGTTTTAAAGCCCTTCAAACAATAGATGCTGCCACTAATTTTGGCCAAAATTTTCCTTCCTTAGTGACAGAAACAGCCCTCACCTAAAACACGGGACTCACCCAAGAAACCTGACTTGAGACATTGGGCTAAACTTTTAAAGATTACCCTTTTACAGACATCAATTCTTTGGTCTTTAGAGATGGCTGTTGTAATCATATTTTGTTCACCAATTACTTTGGGTTTATAAACCGCTGCTTCACAAAAAATTTGTGTCCTCTGCCTGTGATATTGTAGTTTGTGTAGTGCACAAAGATTCAAGACAGAGGATGCACATAAGGACTGAAACAAAAACTTTGAGTGATGTGCTGAAGTGTACATGTTTTGGCTGGTAAGAGTCAATTGTTACATTTCCAGGAATTTTGCAACTAGCTGATGTCACATTGATAACTTGGAATTGATGACGATGGGAGCATTTGCATTAGGAAATCAGCAAAAGCTTATTTTGGACTCTGCTTTCTTCAAAGAGCTGATTGTTAAAATATCCCAGCACAACACTGGCTTGACTTACCAATATGCATTCCCTGTGAAAAGTCCTCTTCCACTTACTAAGTGTGTTAACTGTGTTTCTGATGCTCTGACATCTGGGGCCCTGCTGACCCAGGAGATACTGCCTCTCCCAGGACTAGCCAATTCCTAGAGACAGTAGATGACTAGCCTGTGTGTATGGCTTTCACATGCAAACCAACCCATCCACAGCCCACACTCTAAGCCATTATTCACATGTCCTAATCACCCCAGAACTAGGTACCAAACAGTTAGAGACAGTCCCTATGCCTTAAGGACTGCTGAAATTATTTAAACTAGCCAGTCCTAAGTCTGTTTATCCTGCCTCACGACTCCTGCCTAAGACACCACAATGAAAGGTTTACCCATGCTTTCCCCAGCTCCTCCTGCCACCTGACCAATCCTGAGGCTTCTCCATATGGCCCTCCATGGTGCAGTGTGCCTCCTCCTCTTGCGATCTGTGAGTGTAACATGTTGTGTTTTTAATGGCGATCTTCTCCTCATCTGCTGGCATTGTCATACTCATATAATAATACAATCTACATTTAAAAACACCAAATTATGAGCCTGGGGTCTTCATCTCCATGGATGGGGCTACTTTTTTCCAATTATCTACACAGACGAGGCACCTGTTTTAATGTACACACAAGTGTCTGTAAAAATAACACAGTATGTGGATCATACCAACAGAAAATCATAATGTTATAAAGAAATCTTCTTTGATTCTGGTCACTGCCTTTGGGGTCTTCTTTTATGACACTAGGGAATTACCAGTACCTCCCAATTTAGTGGTCTCTCTTTAAGCCAAGTGGTGGTAGTGGTGGTGTGGAGGGACATGGGAGTCCCATCCTCATCAAACACGTTTGAATCATATCAGGCCATAGCCATGGTGTGTTCTCACGGAGCCTAGATGTGTCTAACTCACTGTCTTTGGAATGGTATCAACTCTGTGGAACACTTGAGGAAATATGCTCACTTCTTTTTTGCGTATAGCCCTTTCAAACATTTTTCCCTGATAGCCACTATGAATGCTTCTGACCTGCCCCAATTTCCTTTAGATTTAATCATGCGCTGTTCAATAACTTTCTCCACCACCCTTTGCCACTTTGCAGTTAGTCACATTTAAATTACTAGGATGCCATCTGAACACCCTGGAATGCTCTTTGGGTTGTTGGGAGTAAGACTTTCAAAGATGACTGTCAAGGTTTTTAGAGGGAAGTTTACTGGCTTGGTTGAAGGGTAGGGAGGAATCAATAGGGTGTAGTCCCAGATCGCCCTGCCTCTGTTCCTGATGAGTCTGTTTTCCTAGTCAGGTTTACCTTGACCAAGTCTGGTTTGTGGGTTTTCCCTTAAATTGGGTGCCTCTGGGTGTGGCTTTGTCTCTCACTGTCAATATTCTTAGGGACTAAATCATGACTCTTGCCTTCTCTGGTTCCCTTCCTCAGACTTCCTGAAGGCCAGGCCCTGTCCCTAGCAGCTTGGACATTTCTTCACCACACCAGCTAATCACCCCAGAACTAGGTACAAGACAACTAGAGACTGTCCCTATGCCCTAGAGACTGCTGAAAGTATTCAAACTAGCCAATCTTAAACCAGTTTATCCTGCCTCATGACTCCTGCCTCAGACACCACAATGAAAGGTCTACCCATGTGTTTTTCTTCCATGGTGAAGATTGGTTGAGCTGCACTTTTCTGTTACAGTGTCAAACTTGCTCTTACAACATAGATGTTTTTCTCTCCCCAGTCTTGAAAGTTCTGGAAGATCTTTGACATAGCAATTATTTTTCTTCCACTTCACCTTCTTTTTTGTATTTTGTACTTTTCTTGGGATATTCTTCAATGTCTTAAACAAGCTGTCTTGGCATTTCCTTTTGGTATTAAACAATGGTGGCCTCATGTTAAAAATCTGACCTCATAACAAATCCATTGATAATTAACTTTGGTGACAAGACTACGTTGGTAGTAAAGACCAGATTAGTTAATTCATCCTCATCAGTGCACTGGGCAGGATTTCCTAAGTATAGCAAGGTCTAGTCACACTGCTTTCTGGGACAAAGAATTGGTCAGTCCAAATATGTTGTTTCCTTAAAATACGCATTGCCCCTGGTGAGCCTCTGGCTACACTCTTTATAACTAGTGGGCAGGTGCCAGGACCCTGAAGGTGGATTCTACTGGGGAGAGGCAAAGTTTTATCATCAGTAGGAGTGGCAGTGGGAGCACAGGTACCAGTCCAGAGAGCTAAGTTCAAGGCTCCAGAACCAGAATGAAAATAACTGACATTCATTGCAGACTATGGAATCTGTGATTTTAGCATAAGAAATTAAGTTATAGAATGCACCAGAATAACTTGGCCATTTGAACATTTATATTCATATGGGCTTTATTTATATTAAACACTTGATATATTTTGAAGGAAAGCAAGTATAGTTATGAAACACAAGTGGCAGCAAGACTTATTGTTGACATGAATTTATGACTGAATAGCTCCAAATTGTTTGCAAAATTAGATTCCCAGGAATAAACGTCAATGTCCACCAATATGTAGTAACTTAGTAAATATATGATAAAACTAGACCTTGAGAGTTTTTGAAAAATTCTCATGGGAAAATAAGAAAGGCTATTAAGTTCTGCAAATAATTCCATTACACACAGATATGTCACTCAGAGGCTAGATAAACATAAATTCACTTAGTGTTATGCAGGGCACTTGGGAAGGAAGCAGGCATGTAATACAATTATAAAACACAAAGCTCCTTGTCCAGGATAGAGTTTTCTTTTGTAGACAAACAGGCTTTAAAAATATCTTGACCAGCCAGGTGTGGTGGCTCACGCCACTGTAATTCCAGCACTTTGGGAGGTGGAGGTGGGTGGATCACCTGAGGTTGGGAATTTGAGATCAACCTGACCAACATGGAGAAACCCCGTCTCTACTAAAAATATAAAAATTAGCTGGGCGTGGTAGCGGGCACCTGTAATCCCAGCTCCTCAGGAGATTGAGGCAGGAGAATCACTTGAACCCGGGAGGCGGAGGTTGTGGTGAACTGAGATTGTGCCATTGCACTCCAGCCTGGGCAACAAGAGCGAAACTCTGTCTCAAAAAAAAAAAAAATATATATATATGTATGTATGTATATGTGTATATATATGTGTGTGTATATATGTGTGTGTATATATATGTATGTGTATATTCATGTGTGTGTGTGTATATATATCTTGCCAACAACTTGAATTTCAATTCCTGAAGTCACAGTGAAAGACTGATTTCTACTACTTTTTGTAATGTGCATAAATGTAGCTTTTACAGAAATTATCTTTTCTTCTTACTCAGTAGTTGCCTTTCTCTATTTTAAGTGATTTTTATTGTAATGCTCTTTACTTTTAATGCTAGCTTTAAAAATTTACATTCTTATTTTTCTTCTTTCTGGAGGTGCAATACTGATAATTCTTTTCTGAGAGGATGATCCAAACATTGGGAAAAATAAATATCCATAGTAGAAATTCACTTAAACTGTGACAATCATGTAATCAGTGTAGGCAACATTTGGCATAGTAAAAGAACATTGTGCATTGAATAATTATAATTTTAAAAACTTCAATACTGTTAACATTTTAACAATTTATTTCAGTTATTTAGTTCATTTTAAGGTATTCAGTCATCCAAAAGAACTGCATACATGTGATCTTTGACTTTTTATTCTTAATTAAACCATCAAAGTAACTTTTTTTACATCTTAAATGTCAACGTTGAACCTCCACTGAGAGAAAAATCAAGGCACAGATTGTCATCATTTTATTCAGTATGATGCTTTTGATCTTTTGCAGGAAGTTCTTTTCTCTTTCATCTGAAAGCCTTAAAATTTTACACAGAAGGGATACTGCACAAATGCTGTGTGGACTTACCAGCTTTCTGATGAATGAGGATGTTAATTACATGTTGAAAGTGGTAATGGTTTTGAAATGAAAAAGGGAGCATTATTGGAAGAATGAAAAATACATCTCAGAGAAAGAAACCTATAGTTCAACAAATAGAAAGAAAGAAAGAAAGAAAGAGAGAGAAAGAAAAGCAAAAGTAGGTGTCCTGGCTGGACCAGCTTTGTTGTTGTCAATTGGTCTTTAGCAAAACAAAATATTGAAAAAACACAGAGCAAACAAATACCAGGGGAAAGAAATTAAATGTGCTTGAAAGATAGGGAAGAAAGATGCTGAACATCTAAGGAACTATTACTGCTGTTTAAAAGTTTGCAAATTTAATGTTCTGATTTTTCTCCTAATAAAATAAATGGAGACATTACTATATTTTATCAACATTAGTTCAGAGAGAGTCAGTTTTCTTTCCTTACAAAGTTTTTGATGTACTCTTCCTGGTGGAAACTACAGAAAAATATCATGTCCTTCTATTTTAAAATGTTTTATCAAAATAGTTACCAAAATCTCAAAGCGTTTTGTTTCTTAGTATCAAAATTTATGGAAAAGGGGAGAAATCGACATTAAGGGATAATTTGAACCTATATATAATGTTTCCTTAAAAATTAAATGTTATTACCATGCAATACTGCAATCAATTCTAGGAAAATACCTCCGGGAAATATATTAACCTCGGAACTAATGTTAAAGAAGCTCCCATGTTTTCACAAATGAGCTTTCTGCTGATCTTTTTGTAAAACTTCATAGAAACTATTTCAGTTAAAATTATGCCTTTAGTGTTATCTCTTTCCTAGAAATGAGAGGTTTGGTTATTTTATATCTGTGTGTGTGCATGTGTGGCTGGGATAGCACTGGGATTTACAGTTTCCTGCTAAATTACATATTTCTGAACCTTGGTAAATTGAACGGGTTGAACATGTGGGTCCCATTTATTTGCCATACTTTAGTGAAGACACTTGTTTTCACCCTTTCATTACTGCTGTCATGTCTAGAAACATGAGTTTCAAAGAATGGCAATGTGCTTGTTTTCTGATTAATACAATTATGAAAATTTCAAATTTGTAAAACATTTACATTTTAAAACATATTATTTTCTTTACTTACTAAAGGACCGAATTGGATTCCAAGTTAATACTAAATAAGTATTTTCAAAAAGCAGAAATAAAATATCCAACTTTTAAAATCTA
This sequence comes from Macaca nemestrina, assembly GCF_043159975.1. NCBI lineage: Eukaryota > Metazoa > Chordata > Mammalia > Primates > Cercopithecidae > Macaca > Macaca nemestrina. The sequence goes on from NC_092140.1 coordinate 87,813,841, forward strand.
AATGTCATTATATTTAGCTCTATTATCGGTACTTTAAATAATTTTTAACCTGTGAATATTTTAACTCTCAGCATTGAGATGTATAAGGAAAAGCTCTCTGTGATATTTATAGAGGTCCATTTACATTTTTAATGTTGACTTTGGAGTTGGTACACTGGAAAAGAATTAGAGGTAAGATGACTTGATAAAGACACTTTTTTGCTGCTTATAGAACTAAATCCCTTCATATTGAGCCTAGCGTTGGTCCTTCTTATCATAAATGCTATGCAGTGACTTTGCAGCAGGATGTTAGCTGACCTTCATGCATATTGTTCAAACATTGTGGATTCTTCTGAGAGGGTGGACTTCAGAAGGTGCTAATGCTGCTAACGAGTTGGAAGAAGAGTTTATGTGCTATCTGTTATTCTTGGAATAAAGTGGGCCTATCTTTTACTAAGAGGAAAAGAATATGCAGGGCCACCCACAGCTCTCCAAGTCACTCCCCCAGTGAGGCTTTGCGAAGGTCAATTTTGTTCAGTTACTGGTTTGAATCATTTTGTATAAATCTGTCATCAGAATGACCCATAACATGTAGGGCTCTTTTAGATAAACAAGAGTGGAGTCTGCTGTTGTTATTCTAGAAAGATTTTTTAATTGTGGTTCACGGATATGACTGTTGTGGTTTCGGTTCAGGAGAGAATCTAATGCAAATCCTGCCACGTTAGTCCAAATAAAGAGCTGCATTCAGTTATAGCCTTCCCAAGGACAGAAAGTGGAGCTTGGTTTCTATGCATTCTCTCAGAATAGCCAATCCTAGGTGAGCATCAGTAAATGTTAACTAAGGGGCAAAAATGGGAATAAATAAGATCATCATTAAAATATATATTTCAGTGCTTCATGATTCATATGCTTAGGAGAGCCGCTAGTATAATATTTATTTTTGGTTTTATTTTTACTATATAGCATCAACAAGACCTTGATTGGAGTCAGAAGCCACTGAGTATCTGAGGAGCTATTACTGCTATATCCTGTTCTCTGTGGGAAGTTATTTTATGTGTTTGTTCTGATAGTACCAGGAAAGTTCTCCAAAAACAAAATGCAAACATAAGGTCTATTTTATTTAACAAAAAATTTACCATATTCTTCCCACTAAAAAGAGTTTCAAAAAACAATTAATGTATATTAAATTACATATTTAGTAAATAGATATTAAGAAAAATAATGCAAAATCCCAAGTACTTTGTATTTTAAAAAGCTGTATCTGCCTATTTCCCACAGACTCTCTCTTTTCAAGGGAATAAAGGGAAGGAAAAAGGGAGAGAGGAGAGTAAGAGAATAGAGGACAGAGAAGGATAAATATTTGGTAGGATAGGATAGAAATGTTCTGTATTTTATAAGCTCTCCAATTTATATACAGTAGCCTCATTAGAATATGCATTGTAGAGTCAAATTTGGTATAAAACCAGCCTGACCCAAAGGCTCAAAACAAACATCTTACAGTAACGCTTCACCGATTGCTGTATTCATTGACAGACTCCAAAATTGCACAACAGGCTCGGAAGCTGCTAACTACTAAAATATCAGCAAGTCGATTGAGTATACTTGCTCTAACAGTCTACATCAATTGAACCCAATGGTAAGTTGTGAAAAGTCCACGCACCATTTGAAGTTCCCTAATTCACATTCATTCCCATAAAAATTACGAGGTAACCAAAGAAGTAGCTAAGCATCTGCCAGAAGGTAAAGCAAAGGAAAGGGGAATGATTAAGAAATTACCACTATTTATCTTGCTAAATAAACTCCTGGGCTACACAGAACTTTCTGTTTGTATAAGCCGTTAGTGGGACTTTTGAGATGTAGGTGATATTTTTGTAAATTCCCCAATGAAAGGATACTACAGTCTATTTTTAAAAGACTGAATATGAAGTGCAGAGCTGCCTAAAAGAAAGGCAACTATTGGACACATTACCTCTCTCTCAGTATCAGTGTTGCTTCCTTATCTTGATCAAGAAATGGTTGATACTACAGACACCAAATTAAGATGTGCACATCTGATCTGAGAAGTTTGCCTTTTAAAAATCTGCAGTGACCAAGATGTCCAGTGTGGCCAGCTTATGGCTAGAAGTGAAAGGGGATTCTAACCAGCAATTGAAGGATAATCTGTAGGCATTATTCTTTTTTCCTGACCTTACTTTTCTTTGAAACATGTTTACTAGCTCTTGGAAAGCTGAAGTTTTCCTTTTCTAAGCAAAATGTCTGCCATTTGGTAACAAACACATTGATGCAGAAAGGCAATGAGAGGCTTGCCAAGGAAGCTCACTCAAGTTCCTTGGATTTGTGAGGTGAATGGTAAGCACTGTTACAAATGATATTTTTAAACACTCAGAGGGACCACATTGTACCAGTTCACTGAACTGGGGATGCCAGAGTGATGCCTTCTGGAATCAAAGAAAAATATGATCAATGATTCTGGCCACCTCCAAGACCACTTCTGGAATGACAGTTGCAGAGAGTCCCATCGTTTGGACCAGACGCTGAAGAGAAAGTTAATTAAATGTCCTATAGTCAATTTAAGTTCTAAATGTTATTGTGTGATTATGCTACTCTGAGGGATAACCTCATCTGTCATCTGTCAAAATGTTCTTTTCTTCTATAAAGTATGTATAAGAGGCACTCTGACTATACACATTATATTAATCCATACCACTTTCTCCCTTCAATATTTGTAATCATGTCTCTCATGATCATTTATGGGTTCAATACTGCAAACATCTAGGTTCAGTTCTTAGAGAACATTGTCTTGTAGTGACTCTAATGCTATGGCATTTATTCATCACCAAAATGTCACCAACCTTCTAATTTCCCACAAATGTTGAGCACCAATAAGGTATATTACCATGCAAGAGCTCTGCCATTACTCACTATATGCCCAAACAGAGCAGTATCTCTTAAAAATCTCTTCCAGAATTAACATATTCTTTGGTTTAATTTAAAATTAAATACGCAAACAAAACAAGGAGAGTCTGATGAGAATGAGAAGCTATTCAAATTCAAGTGAGTGAACTTCCTTCCCTCGATCTTTCCTTCCACTGTCTCCCAAGTAGTGGATCAGTTGATTTGTGGGTTGAGCCACCCCTGGTCACAATGCTACGCTGTCTTCACCTATTTGAAAACTTGTCATAATAAACAGTGTGTTCACCAGTTTTCCAGACTAGCAAGGAAAACCTTTCTAGTAATAATCTGTTATACAATGAATAAACAATGTGATAATTGCACCTTCAATATTCACACTGAAATAGCAACAGTAGACTCCTCTTATACTTGTAAGAGAGTCTGTTAGCACCTTTTAATACATTTATCTCCACTGCATAGAGAATATGTCTAAAATGAGGAGTACATTCCTCACCATCTATCCATGGCTCTGTGTACATGTGAGTACATTGTTGCTGCCTTCGGGGCAAGAGAAAAGATGTCTTAATTTGTCCTTTGATGCATAAAAGAGTATGGAGAATTCAAATCAAAGTACATTAGTACAGTCATATTCTCTGAGCAGCTTCATCACAGACATCCTCCATCCTCTATGGTTTACCAGAAGCAGTTAGGGTTCCATGGTGATCTTTTCCGACGCACTTAAGGAAAAGGTGAATTCTACCTGCGGTCATCAAACTTCTGAGCTGTCATTGTGATGGCTCTGTGGGGGCACCATGGGCTCGCTGCTGCTGGAGCCCTTCGGGGCCTCCTTCCCCCTGAAACTTTCCTTGCCCCTGCACATCAGCACTGCAATGACAGTGAAGCAGATGGTGAGTAACCCTACCACGGCGCCTCCCACCACAGTGGCCAGGCTGACTGCAGAGCTGGGGCTGTCGAGCTCCCGGGGGAGGATGCCATCCGGAGGTACTCTCCCCTGGGGGATCTGCCTCTTGGTGCGGTCCAGGGCAATGTGCTGGATGTTTGTTCCCCGATTGTTTTCAGCACCAATCTCCCACGCCAGTGAGGGTGTGCTCCTGATCTCTCTCTTCTTCCGGCTGTTGGTGGTGGCTTGGGGCTTTCCTTGACTCACCAGAGAATGGTACTCCACGCTTCTTTTGCCAATACCTCGATTGGCATTGTCTTTTGATCTCACTGTATAGATCGTATGTATATACCATTCTCGGCCCAGAGCGACCTAGAAAGCACAACTCTATTTGTTAGGAGATACTAGATACCATATCAACCTAATTCACCACTCTTTGCAAGAGAAATTAATGGCAGAGATATTAATCAATGATGATTTATTTTAGTCTGCAGAATTAACTTACTTAATAATTTTGAATGAGTACTAGGTGCAAGGCTCTGTGCAAAGCACTGTATGATACATTCCATGCAACTCTTAAGGGAGTGAATATTTGGTACTTGTTGTCATAGAATGGGAGAGTTCTAAAGACCTATTAATAGGTTATAGAGTCTAGTGTATTCATTAAAAAAAATGAGTAAATAAGAATATACAGCAGCTAACTGAGTTGCCCAATGTTACTCAACTAGTTAGTGGCAGAGGCAGGACTATAGCTCAAATCTTCTGAACCTCGGGACTCCTTTCAACGTGTCTTGCTGCTTATTGCATAAAAGACCATAGGGGAAAAAAAATCAATTTTCAAGCTTTTCTGGGGCTTTGGAAAAGGATGAATTTCCTGATGAGTCTTTGAAGCATGAAGGATTTAGAGAGGTCAGATGCTTTGAGATTTAATGGCAAGAATAAAAATAAAACATATCATACTTCAACTTCTTGTTTGAAAAGATTTGGAATAACAAACACGCTTTCTTAAGATTCCTTCCTCAGGTTGAATGAAAACAACACATTTCTCCAGGCCGTCCTGTCGGGTTAATTTTCAGTAAATATCCTAAAGGGTGCACTTGCTCTGACAGAGATTTACAGCGTAAGCACATCTTGAAATTTGTGGCATTTGTCTGCTCAGTGTTGTGGTGGCTGACTGTGTCCCCATCCACCTTTGATCCCTGAGTTAGGAGTTTGTATCTTGGTTTCTGAAATCCTTGAGAGTGGAGCTGTACACAATTGCTTTCCTGAGTTCAGCAGTTCACACAAGATCACTCTAATTAAGATGTGCGTGAAAAGTTAGCAAGAAGGATGTTTTGAATAAGAAGAGCAGATTACTCAACTGTCAGACACAGATTTACATTCTGGGCTAAATAAGACTCTTCATTACACATAGTCTTAAAATAATATTAATACATTAATAAAAGTGATAAAAGCTATGAAAGCCAGATCTATTGCTAACAAAAATAATAAAAGCTGGGTTTATGGAGTACTCACCATATGCCCAGTAAGTGGCTATGTAGTTTCTATGCCATATCTTGTTCAATGTTCCTGTTAACTGTATGCAATATTACCATTACTGCTATTTACATATGAGACATCTGAGGCATATAAATGTTCCGTAACTTGCATGTGGGTACATAGCCATTACAAATGAGTTTGTTTTTGGCCTACCTGAAAGAGTGGTGTTGAGTCGACTTTAAATCCATCAGATCCAGGCTGATTCACTAAGAGAATGGCTTCGGGGTCATCCACTGCTAGTTTGGCATTAAATAGGACATTTCCAAAACTGGTCGCTTGTGTCTCTGGCTGAGCTTTGTCCTTTAAGCAGTAAGGAAAGTGGTGATTGCTGTAGATAATGCCAGCTTTTGCCAGGACAGCATGTTTCCCTATTTGTTTTGTGCAAGTACAAATTACTATAAAATGTCACCATTTGGTTTACAAAAAATGATCATTTTGTTTGTTTTTCTATTTTTTTTTTTTTTAAGAGATGGGAACCTTCTCTGTCACCCAGGCCAGAGTGCAGTAGCATGATCATAGATTGAACTTCCTGACTTAAGCAAGCTTCCCACCTCAGCCTCCCAAGTAACTGGGACTCCAGGCATGTGCCACGATGCCCGGCTTTTTAAACATTTTTTGTAGAGATGGGGTCTCACTATGTTGTCCAGGCTGGTCTTGAAATCCTGGCTTCAAGTGATCCTTCCATCTTGGCCTCCCAAAGTGCTGAGACTGTAGTATGGCTGCTGTGCCCAGCCTGGTTTTTAAATATAAGACAAGGAGGCTGAACTTTGAAAAATCTGTCTAGCTCATTGTTTGGGTCAAAGCACTTACCACAATTTTAAATCTATATAAGAGTGAAGGAGAGTCGGCTAAGCAGCCATATTCTGCATTAGTTGGATTATATTTGGGAACATAGCCATCAGCTCCAGTGCACAGAAACACCTTCTCAATGCTGCAGTAAAAGGAGTCACCCAGGTTCTGGACAGGATCCACCATGACACGACCGTAAATTATATCACCTGAATTAGAGATGTGGAAATGTTATTTCTGTTATGTGGTAAGGTGTATCAATGTGACACTGTAAACAGGTTATGACAATGAGGACACAGAGATTATTTACTTGCCACTCTCATCTATTATCAAATGTTGAAGGCCTGTTTGTATGAGCTTCAAGATCTGGTGCATTCCCAGGCCTCAGGTAAGACCACTTTGCAGACTAACCACAAGTGACTAAAGATTTGTTGAGTCTCAGATGCTCAGCCGTGAGTGGGAATAATTTCAAAGGTCTGGCCTATAATTTGACATTAATAATACCCCACTGTGATTCAAGTCCAGTTTACAAAAATAAGTTGATAAGATATATACTGATACAATATGGAATAACACTAAGAAAGAAAGTATCAATAAAAAGTCTAATTAACTTTATTTGTTTCTGAAAGAGAGTTTAATGAAACCCCCTGGTGTTCGGTTATTTATTTCCTAACTATTATTGAACCCCTACCAGGCATGCCAGGTGTTTTTGCTAGGTATGTGTGCTAGGTGCTGAATATACACCTTTGAGCAAGGCAGGCACAATCTTCACTTAAGAGGCATTTACAATCTCCTGTAGCTGCAGCATTTAAGTTTATGCAGGTTGAAAAAAACATTCAAGAAAATCATCTAGACTTGTGCCAAAAGTCACTTAGGTAAGACAGCTAGAGATTAGCTTCCTCAGAATAAAAAGATACCCAGTAACATATACCCAATTGCAATGACTTCCCACATCAGCTAGCATGAGTAAAGACTCAGTTACATTCTCAAAACCATGAAAGAAGCTATAATTTCCCCCCTCAAACACAATCCCCAAAAAGCAAAGTGCAAAAGATATACATGACAAATAGAGTATCCCTTTCATTTGTAAAGTGATACCTTCTGCAAAAGCAATATCACTCTCTTGCCCGAATCCCATGGATCCATCAGACAACCAGAGACTCTTCTTAGAGAGCAGGTACATTTGGGTGTTCAAGCTAAACTCAGCAGCCACTGGATCACTGACCTAAAACCAAAGGCAAAAGTCCTTTCATGCATGGGTGGTTCTGATGGTGCGCTAACATACTGTTCACAGATTACACACATTCACTGTACACTGACTGTAGAACACGAAGCACTGCACTGCAATTTTCACAAGCCACCTTAAAGAGCTGTAACATTGCTTTTGTCCTTGAGACGGCGAAACTGGTGGGGTCAAGTCATTTTTTGAATGGGACTAAATAGCATTGCTTGAGCTCATTTCCACTGGTTTATTGGGTATATAAAGGACTTGTAAATATCATTGTCAGTAGAAGGTCAATAGTATAAATTCTTGAAAAGAAGATGCCATCACATTTCTTATAGTACATAATGGCAATGAGGTACTTTGAGGTGGTTTGAGCTACAGGATTTCATTCTCTTTAGAGAAGAACAAGAAAAGAAAGGCAGAAGTGTGGGGAAAATTCTCAAATCTCCAAGACAGCAAACTTCGGGAAGAGACAAGATAAGATCAGATAAGAAAAAAATAACCATTGCATACATTTAAACTCTGAATTTTACATCCTGTGCTAACAACAGATAAAGAGCAAATCTTTCCTCATTCTTTTATCCCTTGCTTCCTTAACTGTCTGATTTCTTTTCTTTTCAGCATGCAAGAATTAAAGTTATTCATGTGTGGATACTTCTTTTTTTAACTATTAAATGAAAAACAAAGTGGGATTCTGCAAGTCATGAGATGATAATTCTATAAGCCACACCTGTTGGAATCGGATGTCAAGGTCAAAGGTGACAGGCTCTCTGGGGTTGCAGGTGACTGGCAGGCGGTATTCCTGATGTGATGGGGCGGTGCATGGCACCAGCTTCACAGTATAGGTGCCTGAGTAGTCACGTACCTTTGAGGAGAAGACATTGATATATTATATTTAAAAATCCGAGGTGTAATCAGACAGCAGCAGCAGAAGAAAATCAATGAAGAGTCTTAGTCACTTACGGCAAAGTCAGAGACAAAGCTCCACTGCTGTACTGGCTGGTTATACGTTGGTTCACTCCTTATGAGGTGGAGGGAAAATGTCAGGCCTGGATGATCAGCTGACATGATCACTGAGTTTGTAAAGGATGCTAGGAAAGTGCCAGTAATGAAAATAATGACATAGTGGTTCAATGAAGAGAGCATAACAGTTTAGAGTTTTTCAAAATACACTATCATACATTATTTGCTTCTGTTCTTATAAGAAGGCTGCAAAGCAGTCGTGGTTGGTATAATTATCCTCCTCTGGCAGATGAAGAAACTGGGCTGTGAGTGACTATGTGACTTTCCAAAGATCACACAGCTAGGATGGGACTTTCTGGTTCCCACGTCAGTGCTGTTTCTGCTCTATGGTTCTGTCAAAAGATAATTGCACAGAAACGCTCAGATTGTTCACAGCTACTTTCTGGGGAGTCAGAGCAGCACAATAAAGGGTGATGTGAAAGCATTTATTGTGCACCGAAGCTATGAGCTGAACTTAAAATAGTCTGTTAGTATCCACACAGCTGGGCAAACCCAATTTATGAATGGAGTCTAATTTTACTTAGATTGCCTGCCATCACGGCTACACAAAGATCCAGTTTATTAGAAAGGTAGGCACGTAGAAGAAAACTGTATAGACCAGAAAATCCTCATTTTCCAGAACTGTCAAATACAATAAAGCAAAACGATTTTTTTGGATTATTTCTTTCTTGTAGCTCAGTTCCATAAAAATACAAAGAAGCCTCTTTCTCTTCCTAATTTTTTTAGCTCTATTCTCTTTTGTTAGAGTTCAAGCCCAGAAAAAGAAAGGATATAAAGATGTTAAGTGAACTATTTTCCCTTTCCCAATCTAACATAAGCTGGCAGAAAAATAGCTTATTTTTTATTTGACTCTCCATATTACTAACATGGAGACAGTCAAATAAAAAATAAGCTCTTTCTAGTGAAATGTCCCTTATTAAAAAAAAAAAAAAAACAAATGAAGTTAGACGTGGCATTTTACCGACTGCTGCTTTATCTGCCTTATTGATATTCAAAGCACGGTGCATCACAGTTAGTAAAATTGCATAGCCAATACTTATTAAACATGATTAACATGTCCAAAACGTAAATATGAAAGTGAAGTACCTCTTCTGACCCTATTAAAAGGGTTTCTCACAGTACCTAGGAAAAAGCTGTGAAAAGAGAACTGCCTGCTGAATGAATCATCTGCAATTCAATTTGCACAATGGAAGCAAAGCAGAGAAAGAAATCATTATTCGTATGCTCTTTAAGGAAAACTTTACTTCAAATGAACTCAATAGGGTTTCCTTTTAATTTTACTCTTATTATTTTGCATTTTCTCTGAGAGTCTGCATAATGATAATTTTGTGGACTATAAGATGAAGCTGAACAATTATCAAGCCCTCATGGGGACAATCGAACATGTACAATTCATTTGAGATTAAGGGCTTCAGTGGTAACAGGGAAGCACGCTGAAATGTGTGAAGATGGAAAGTCTACCTCATTTTTGCGTGATGAGTGGTTGTTAAAAGATAACGGGGCTTACCGGGATGTGACAGCACAAATAAGCCATGGAACTGAGCCTCTGTCTTGAAGTGCACGGCCAAGCGCCCCTCATCACCGATGCGCATGCTGGTTGGATAGAGAGAGCCTATAACGGAAAGAGTACCAAGAATGACAATATATGTAGCCAGACACCTCTTATATACAGATTCCTTCCAAAAAGTAATTCACGTTTGACTTGTCTTTAAGCATTCTGGGCAAAGCGTATTATCAGAAGAATTCTGAATAATGGAGGCAGAAGTATCTTCATTTTCTTTTCTAAGCAGAAAAGGGAGCCAAAATGAATTGTTAAGTAACGTGAGTGAAGTCACTATGAAATACACAGATTAATTAAAATATATCAAGTTTTTTTTAATCTGAATTTACAAAAATGAAGCTGTAAATTGAGAGGCATTACAAAATTGTCAAAATGATGAAGATTCGGACATGTAAATAGAAATAGGTTTGAGTTATCCAGAATTCTTCCTAATTTTATAGACTTAAAGAAAGCTCTGAAGCTTTCCCAAGAAACTTCGCAGTTTGATAAAATTTGGCTCCAGAAATGAGAAGCAAACAAGAGATCCTATGTGGAGGCTGGGAACCACAGAAAAATCCTCATTAAGATTAACTTAAATATACATCTTCTAAAACAAGACATGGACTTAAAACATTTGAAATAATTTGGAATCATAACTCAGGGTGATCATATTACCTGTCACATAGCTCTAAAACAGACACTATTCAAAATGAAACAGGGAGAAAAAAAGACAACAACAAAATGAACAGAGCATAAACAGGTTTTAATCCGCTTAAGAGAGTAGATTTACATTTGAGGTGTACGATTAACTCTGTTTTCCTGCTGGCTGATAAAATGTAGTACTGGCATGACACTGCGGAGGTTTGTGGAATCAGAACAGTAATATATGTCTGAAAAACAAAAAGCATGCATCCTACTAATGGATTTATTAGATTGATGCTTGTGGACTTTGAACTGTGAGCCCAACATGGAGATTGAAACCAAGTTTTGCAAATGCTTGCAAACTCGAGCTAGTGGCATTCACAGAGTTTGCAGATGTTCGGCTAAAGTATCCCAGAGTAACCGAATTTTAAATCAGAAGGAGGTATTAGAAGTTTTGTCTATCATTCAGAAAAAATTAAGTCCCAGAAAGATTAAGCGATACGCTTGAGATCTCACAGCTAGTTAGTTGTAGAGTCATGACTAGAATCCAGGCCACAATTTGTATTTAATTTAAATGCACCTTTTTTTTTCTGAAATAAAAATGTGTAACTTTTTCCCTTGGTCATTTCTTGTTTTCGTCGGAGCTTCCTCTATCCATTTTCTAGAATCCAGAAAAATATATATGTTGCGTTATGTAACACATAAATAATTAATCACTTAAAATAGATCGCAAGGACAAAATATGCATGAAATATATAAAGTTATATTTAATAATTCCATATTACACACAATTTAAAGCCCTAATATGATTTAAAGTTTTTTTGATGAAAAAGGTGAAATTATCTTATTATAGAATAGAAAAAGAAAATCTATTGAAAGTTGTTTGTACTACTTTTAGCAATGGCAAAAAAAAAATCCTCTTAAATAATTTAAATAGGTTACAAAACTATAGAGTGTTCCAAGTCTTCGGAACTCACCTTGAAGTTCAGCCTCTGGGGGGCTGCCAATTCCATCATTCCACAAGATGGCAGTGTCGTACACAAAAGTTAGACGAAGCTCTGACTTCAAGTCAAAATGCTGCCAGCCTCCTACCCCCACTGGGGAATGGAACACGTAGGAAACATACAGAGGGACTCGAAGGGTCACATAGGACTGCACTAGGTTTAGGACCTAAAACAATAAAATTACATCTATCAACACAACTCAGTGTTAACTAAATGAGCCTAATTTTGTACAAGCCATTTTCTCCTTTCGCTTAACTGAAGATTTTGAGTAATCACTGAGAAGAGGAAATGACAGCATTTTATAACACGGGTTTCCCCTCACTTAATTTTGGATCGATTAAATAGTTACTAACTACCTTCATTGGCAACAAAGGATATGTACCAGAAATCCTCAAGACAGTGCATTATTTTGAGCATACTATACTTACAAAATCCTCTTCACTTTAGAGCAGTTTTATGAAGATAGTTTACATACCATATAATTCACCTATTTAAAGTAAACAATTCAATGGTTCTTAGTATATTCAAGGAGTTGTGCAACCAACACAATCAATTTTAGAAGATTTTCATCGCTTCCAAAAGGAAGCTTGTACTTATTGGCAGTCACCTCCTAATCCCTCCTCCCCGCCAGTCCCTGGAAACCACTAGGTCTTTATGTATTTGTCTATCCTGGACATTTCATATAAATGGAATCATACAAAATGTGGTCTTTTGTGATAGATTTCTTTCATTTAGCGTAATGTTTTCAAGGTGCATCCATGTTGGAGCACGTTTCAATACTTCATTCCCCTGTTACTGAATTGCATCCCATTGCATGCACGTATTACATTTCATTTATCTATTTATCACTTCATGGCCATTTGGGTTGTTTCCAGTTTTTGGCTATTATAAAAAATGCTGCTATGAGCTACTTTTTTATTAAGGGACTATGAAACATAGATCTGGAAGCAAATATATTTACTAATGATGTATAACATTTATAATATCTCAAGAGTAATTAGTTGAAATGAAGTGTCTTGCCTTGAATTTTATGTTTTCCTGTTTCTGGTATTTAGTAGATGGGTTGGGAATAGTGGAGGATAAACTAATACTTATTTATTGAGTACTTACCATATTTCAGAAACTGTACTAGTTTCTCAATAAACACTATTTAATATTTTCACTCTTCACCATAATTATATTTATATGTATGGATGGATAGTTGGATGGTCAGTGGATGACAGACAGAAAGAGAAGAAGATAAAATTAAGACTCAAAGGAAAAAGGCAAACGTCCCACAGTATTCTCGAAGCCTCCTGAATGGCTCGGACAAGATCAGAACTCAGCTTCTGGCCCATGTTTTTTCCTATTCTGTCATACTTCATCGTATTCCTAACAAAGATGAAGGCAGTCCTAAGGTCATCTAACAAAGGTTATCATATTTAATTCTCAAAATAGCTCTGCACGATAGTAGGACAAATACAACCAGCCTCTTCTACACAAGAGGAAAGGACTTAGGTCAGATCACACTCTATAGAAGTTTCAGTCAGGCTGTCTGATAATGGTCTAGTTCTTCCACACTGAGCTCACAACAAGAATCACAGGCGTAAGTTAGCAAATAATGTAAACCATGAGAACTATCATTTAGAACATTCTTATGAAGTTAAAAGTAAACTGCTCATGTCACAAAAATGATGACCTGAATCCCTAATAAAAATACATAGAAAAGAACCATCAACCAAACAAGTGATTTTATTTTTAACTGTATAGTATAGTAGCTAGCATTCCCTACTACCTGCTAGCCTGGCCAGCAGGAGAGGTGCTTTGCATTAAAAGTCCTCTGAGACAGTAGTTTCTATGGGCGGCTGTTATTACTTCATTGAACCATTGATTTTGAAGTGCAGTGAAATGGACAGTGATTAAGTCAATCCATAGGCCACTAGTCCTTAAGATTAATATTTTACCTTGCAATTTTAATAAACCATGATTTTAAAAAATAATTAGGCTTTAGGCATAGATTCCCAATTAAACTTTATAGGTGCTAAGAAGAATCTTTTCCAATATTATATTCTATCCATCAAATGTTACTGAGTATGCTATTTTGGAAGGAATTAGTAATATTCACTTCCTATGAATAAGTTACTTGGAGTACAGCTCCCCAACTAATTCTTGTTTGATTTTATTTGGTGTTGTGGTAAACTAGAGTTTGATCATTTTTGGACACAGAATCAGCCTTCCATTGCATTTTCTTCGTACCCAAGGCTAGGTCTTCTTTCTGTCTACTTAGAATCTCTACCTAGAGGAACTGGAGCCTAAATGAAGCTACCTTGACCATCTAGATCACCTACCTTCTTTAAAAGTGAAGAGTGCAAGGCAATCATTCTAACTTTTAGATGTCAACTTAAAAAGCACTTAATTTTCTTTCAGCCTATACCACAGGACTTTTCAAGGCATTTGTTTATACTGAAAGAAATATCTGTCAAATCTTAACGAAACTGAGACACAATGAGTGATTTCATATGTCCTTATTGCTGTTTGAAGTTTCTTCATCAAAAGCAAGCAATACTTTAAATTCCATATTTAAAAGGAAAGTGTAAAATGCAAATATCATGGAAAAAGTAACACACTGTCAAATTTATTTTACTACACACTAGGGTAAGTATATATCTTGCAAAATAATTTAGAGTGGCTTACATGTAAAAGAAAATCAGTGTACAAAGTATAAAACAGTGGGATGGAAAAATGACCTCTTAAGTATATTCCAGCCTCAAAGTTTCATATTCCTAAATCAAATACACAGTAAAAAAGAGGCATAATTATTCCTCAAAGCAACCAAGAAAAAAAATGTGTTCACTTTTCCAAAATTATGCTATGTCTTCTCATAAGTACATTATAATTTCATGTTTTAAGTGAAAACTATGATTGGGGTTGCGTTTCTATAGCTTATTCATGCACATTGAACAATGTTATCAGTCACTGTTTACCTTACAAATGGGAGAGTTAAGATTCTACGTTGCAAAACAGCAAGCCAGGACAATAAAAGGTCAAATGATCTGCAGTTTTCAATTATTTTAAAAAATTGGTTTCAAGAGAAAAGCTACCAAACTATTCGATAGTTCTAAGAACTTAATTTACCTTTAATAACCATTTTGCCTCTAAAGTGTTTTTTATTGTGTAAACAAACAACTTTAAATTTTGTTTATAAAATATGTGTCACACATAAAGGTAGAGTGCAATCATTAATTCATCTCTATTTTGCTTTTCTTGCTATTTATCTGTGTTTATATTTTAGAAACTAATAAAATCATTTTAGAGTCAACTATCATTAGAGAAATTCCAAACTTGTTTTTCTTGGCAAGTAAAATTCTTCACTTTTATGAGTGATGATCTGACTCCTTTGTTGCTCTGTAAGCTTCTTGTCCGGTGTCCTCATGAGTACTTGGTATATTCCCTGGCACAGAGTAGGTGTTCACTGAATATTTCTTTAATGAATGAACATACAAATAAATGAGATGGCAAAATCAGATATAGTTTTAATAACAGCTGAAGCTAGATGTAGTGTAGCTGCATAAAAGTTAATCACACTTCATTGCTGTTAACAGATAACTATCCTGTTAACCAATAAGGTAAATAATCTGAATTGGGAGGTTGGAGAAGGCAGAAAACCCTTACAGAGTGTGTTAGATTTTCATTTACAAAGAAAAATGCAGGAACTTGACAACATTTTATGGTAGTAGCTTTAGCTACTGAGAACACATTTAAAAAATCAATTATCTATCATGTTGTTCCTAGCAAAAGCAATTACCAGTTGATAAAATGTGTTTGCACAGTGATTACCTTGAGCTAAGATGCCAAATTTGGGAAGGACTAGAGGAAGGCAAGTAATGTCTGCTAGGCGCTTGGCCTGGGCTCTGTGGGATTGTTGAGGACAAACAGACCTGGGTCAGTACCGGCTTGCTGTGGGGGCTGTTTACTGAGGTGGTCAATAAAACCACGAAGCCTCTCTGAAGCACATGGAGTCTGTGCTGATGGTTTGCTTTTTATTTTTCTCCATTTTTCCATCCTTAAGGCTGAAATGCAAAAGTTTGGAAGGCCCTCATGACATTCTAAAATAGAGTGTAAAGTAGAATTTACCAAGCATTTACTTTGCTTTCCTTCAGTTGCCATCTCATGAAATATGCTTGCATTCAGCACTGATCTGCCTGTATTCAGACGAAGCTGTAGACCACTGTTGTTAGGACACGGATTTGCACCGTTTTACAAACAGTGGGTGTGGATGTAATCTGGCGTGTATTTTCATGAACGCTGTCAGGCGGCATATTTGTACCAAGAACAAAGGAAAAAGTTCATCTGGGTTTCTTGCAATTGAATCTGTGACCATATCCATTCCTCACATTCACTTTAATGCCCAGATAAGCATTATGATGTGTTTAACAGCATAAGTTTATAAGCTACATGAACCTGGGCTGGTTATTTGAATTCTCTTTGCTTCAGCTTCCTAATCTGTAAACAAACAACAACAACAACAACAAAACAAAGAAAAAAGGCAAAAATAGTACTTATCTCAAAGGGTTGTTCTGAGGCTAGAATGAGTTAAAATATACAAAGTATTTAGAAGAATGGCAGGCACGTAGTAAACGATAAATAAATGTAAGCTATTACAATTATCATTGTCGTTGCTGTTATTGTTAGTACTATTATTAGATATTTTGTTCTCCTCATTATAAGCCAAAGCTAATGGAGGAAAATTAGGGCAATATCTCAGAGGGTTGAATTTCTTCTACTTTAATTTTTATTTCCTTCTCCCTCACCTATGTGTAAATCATATATGTGTGTATGTTGAGGTGAGGGTGTAGGAGAATATCAACAGCAAGGGGAAAAGTAGAAGCTTAACCTCAAGGAAGAAGGTAGAAGAAAATGGGATGGCCATCTGTGATGGTTAATTTTTGGTTTCAGCTTTACCAGATTAAGGGATACTCAGAGAGTGGGTAAAGCATTATTTCTGGGTGTCTCCAAGAGAGTGTTTCCAGAAAAGATTGGCATTTGAATCTGTGGACTGAATAAGGAAGACCCATCCTCACTCAGTGTGGGTGGGCACCACCAAATTGGCTGAGGCCTAGACAGACAAAAAAGGAAAAGAAAAGGACAAAAACAGTACTTATCTCAAAGTATTGCTGTGAATTCTCTCTCTCTCCTGGAGCTGGGACACTCTTCTTTTCCTTCTCTTGCATATCAGAACTCCAAGTTCTCTGGTGTTTAGACTTGGGGACTTTACCTGGGTTCTTAGGCCTTTGGCATCTTGGAGTGGGCCACACCACTGGCTTCCCTGGTTCTCCATCTTGCAGATGGCCTGCCATGGAACTGTTCAGTCTCTACGATCTCTAGAGCTAATTCTCACAAGGAACCCCTTCTCATCTACCTATTCTGTCTCTGGGGAGAACCCTGACTAACACAATATCTCAAGCTTCACTCCAAGAGAGTAAGCAACATGTTTTATTAAATTGTATTACCATTTAATTTACAATAAGGATTTTAGAATTTTATAACAAGATCCTAAAATCGCAATGATTTACTCTGAATCTGGTGATCACTCTGATATTGATCATCATGGTTATGCTATTAAATTTATGTTTAACAATGAAAAGTAGAAGAAGTCTTTCAGAAGGAACTCAAACAAGTTAGCCATCTTCCTTAAGAAAGTAGCGCAAACTATCAAGAACCGAATTATGTTGTAATTCTTATATTGTACTCTCTCCTAATATTATGGAACGTAAGCTTTTCTAACAGGCAAAACTTAACTGAAAACCTACAATTGCTGATTTTCACCTAATGGAGTAGAATCGTTGTCAGCTCCAATAGAGAAGCAGAGTAATGACTTTTCTAGCTGGCAGAAGTCACAGGAAGAAAAAAAAATACTGAACACAAATAATTTGATACAGGAACTGGAATTTTAAAAACTTAGCAAAGTATAGTCACTTTAGCTAATCTAAATTTTATAGTAAGATTTGATTTGAAGAATGAACACAGTAGAGGGCATGCTTTGCCTTCAAAATAAAACAGCCTTGCTACCTTAAAAAAGTGGACAGATATCATAGGATAAAGCTTAGGCAGGCAAGTGCAGGGTTTTTGTTATTGATAGGAAAGGCTACCTGGGTAACAAGTACAAAAGATGGGGAAGTGCTGCCACTTTGTGGAGAAGATAGAAAACATTGTTAAGGGTAAAAACAGACTATGAACTAGATGAGATCCACAGAGAAGCTCAATAGCATGAAGTGATTTTTTTTTTTAATTTTTTAAAAAATTTTTTGAGATGAAGTTTCACTCTTATTGCCCAGGCTGGAGTGCAATAGCGCGATCTCGGCTCACCACAACCTCTGCCTCCCGGTTCAAGCTATTCTCCTTCCTCAGCCTTCTGAACAGCTGGGATTACAGGCATACGCCACCATGCCCAGCTAATGTTTTTTTTTTTTTTTTTTCTTATTTTTTGTTGACAGAGTCTCGTTCTGTAGCCTAGGCTGGAATGCAGTGGTGCAATCTCGGCTCACTGCAACCTCCACCTCTCGGGTTCAAGTGATTCTCCTGCCTCAGCCTCCTGAGTAGCTGGGGTTACAGGCGCCTGCCACCACACCCGGCTAATTTTTGTGTGTTTTTTTAGTAGAGACGGGGTTTCTCCATGTTGGTCAGGCTGCTCTTGAACACCTGACCTCAGGTGATCCGCCGGCCTCGGCCTCCCAAAGTGCTCTGATTACACGCGTGAGCCACCGCGCCTGGTGTATGAAGTGATTTTAAAAGGAATGAGAACTATAATGTAATCCTATTTCTATATCCAATTTTGTTTATGCCAATAGATGCTGTGATGTAAGCAAGAATCTGAGAGAAAAACAACCAGAAAGGAAATAGAAATAATTTAGTAAAGGATTGGAAGCAGCTTTGAAAGGAAGACCTGAAGGAGCTAGAGATACCTGATCTGTAAAGAAAAAGGCTAAGGTAGATTTGTTAACATGAGCCTTTATTTTTCTTATGTGGATTGAATCTTTATTTTTCCATGTTTCTTTCAGGTGGCAAAAACAGGTTAGGAAAGAGGAATCTACAGAATAAACACTTATAAGTGTTTAAGTAACTTGCTCAAAGACATATAACTAGAAAATATCAGAGCCAAATTTTGGTCAGCATTTGCTTGATTCTAATATCCAGATTCCACCATCTTATACTGCCTCTCTATTGCTATTTCTATTGGCATTTTTAGCAATCCCTGCAAGTTACTAAATATTGCTGCTTTTTGACAAGCTGGCCATGGTCATGTCTTACCACCTCTGAGTCCAACTCAACATCAACACCAGCTGAGCTTGTCGAAGTCCACAGCTTTACTCTGGGATTACCTCATACTAGTTATCTAGTTTTTCCTTGCTACTGGTTGTTGTAAATTTCAACACCTTATAAATATAGCACAAAAAATGCAGCGTCACTTTAGCTCAATCTGGAAGGGCATTATATAGTCTGTATACCATTCAACACTTCAATGCATAAACCTACTTATGTAACTCCTTGTTTAGTTCAGGCAAGTTACAGCATTGCTTTTAGTTCAAACACTCAAAACAATTTTAAATCATGCCCTACATATTTTAGGTTCTCTATTGTAACCCTGAAGAAGATCTTGCTTCCTTATCATTTTAACAACTTTGTTGCTGATGATGGGGTAGGGGTGAGGATTGTGTGTGTGTATGAGTATTTTTTGTGTGAATGTCTGTGTAGTATGAAGAAGAATCAGTAACTGTAGAGTGAAAATAAAAACAAGCTTTTAATAAAAACACTTTCGACTATGTTAATAATAGATAAATGAATCAAAAAGCGAGAAAGAGGAGAAAAGCAGAAAGAAAAGAAAGGAGAGTGAAAAAGGAGGCTAGAAGAAGAGAAAATTTTATAAAAGTAAGAGAAGAAGAAAGTTAGAAAAGAGGGAGAAAAATTAGACTGACTCCCAGGATTGCAAAACCTCACTTTAGGTGGCTCATGATACAACATCACAGGCATCTACACATAAACACAAAAAACAGATAGTGTATACTTTGAAGAGAAGTCAGTATTTGTATTTTTATAATATCAGAGTAGATTTTGAGCTTAAGGCAATAATTATACAGCATCCTTTTGACATAGATATAATATCTCTAACCCATTGTCCAAAACGACATATATTCTGGTCCATTGTTCAGAAATAGACATGGATTTTGACACCATGTCAGTTGGCGGTCCCCTGTTGTCAGTAATGACCTACACCACCAAGATGGAAAACTGGAGTTGGGACTTAGTACAAATCTATGTGACAAAACAAACCAATTGGTTTGTCCAGTGACCAAACTCAGGTGTTATAAATCTGTACCTGTCCATCCGTTCCAATGGTGCCACCACAGTCAGCAAGGAGTTCTGACATGTCATAGTAGCTAACGAACTCCCATAAACAGGCCTCTAGGTTCAGGTTCCGGTAGAAGCGTAAGGTATTGGAACCTCTGATAGACAAGCTGTACTGGTAAGGATATGTCTCTCCAATTATTTCCGGATTTTTGGTAGCATCAGTCAAGAAACCATAATGAGTCTTCACTTCAGTATAATCCAGGAGGTTGGAGCACTTGTGGTTTCCAACTCTTGTGCCGTCAGGGCTGAGGGTGAGCTCAAAGTTGGAAAGCTCTCTAGTGGAGATCACAGGGAGCATGCCTATGGTAAATCGAAATCACTGTTAACATTCTTTCAGGTAGCCAAGAACTTTGAACACTTTAAAACTTCTTTATCTCTTGAGAAAACAACTGTCATAAAATACCATCCAGCAGTGATGACCACAGTGGTGTCTAGGCCCAGTGATGTGGCTCACACCTGCAATCCCAGCACTTTGGGAGGTCGAGGTAGATGGATCACCTGAGGTCAGGAGTTCAAGACCAGCCTGGCCAACATGATGAAACCCTGTCTCTACCAAAATTACAATAGCTGGGTGTGGTGGTGGGTGCCTGTAATCCCAGCTACTTGGGAGGCCGAGGCAGGAGAATTGCTTGAACCTGGAAGGCGGAGGTTGCAGTGAGCTGAGATCGTACTACTGAACTCCAGCCTGGACAGCAAGAGTGAAACTCCATCTCAAAAAAACCCCCACAAAAAACAAAAAAATAAAAAAAGTGGTATACTAAGAACCCTGGGGTTCCCCAGGAAAAATTTCAAGAGATCCACGACTTAAAAGCTATTTTCATAATGATACTAAGTTATTATGCGACTTTGCCACTCATATTCTCTCACAAGTGCGGTTTTTCGGAGACTACAAGATATGATAAATTGCAACAGATTGAATGCAGAGGCAGAGAATCCAGTTATCTTCTATTAAGTCAGACATTAATGATATCTTCAAGAATATAAAAGTACCACTCATTATTTTTTTTATAACACAGTTTTTTTAAAGGATGTATTTCATGTTAATATGTAATGTATTTCTTTTTGTTATTTTTAAATAAGTGAATAAATATTTAACAATTCCTCAGTTTTAATTTAAAATCCAATAAATATTTATAGATATCACCCACATAAACAAAATCTCTTTGAGATCTTCAATAATTTCTAAGATGTCCTGGATCATGTTGAAAACTGGCCATGCATGGGGGCTCACGTCTGTAATCCCAGCACTTTGGGAGGCCAAGGCGGGCGGATCACTTGAGTTCAGGAGTTCGAGACCAGCCTGACCAACATGACGAAACCCCATCTCTACTCAAAATACAAAAATTAGCCAGGCATGGTGATGCACGCCTGTAATTCCAGCTACTCAGGAGACTGAGGCACGAGAATCGCTTGAACCCAAGAGGTGGAGGCTGCAGTGAGCTGAGGTCATGCTACTGCACTCTAGCCTGGGTAACAGAGTGAGACTCTGTCTCAAAAAAAAAAAAAAAAAAAAAAAAGGTTGAAAACTACCACCATTATATAAGTACAGGCTAAAGACTGAAAATTTGTTCTGTAAAGGGTCAAATAGTAAATATTTTAGCATTGTGGTCCCTGAGGTCTCTGTTGACTGTTCAGTGCTGCCATCAGAGTGAAAGCCACTACCATGTGAAGGAAAAAACCTAACTGTGTGCAATAAAACTTTATTACGGGCCATGGATTCGAATTTCATACCATCTTTATGTTTCAAAAGTAGACTTCTTGTTTTTCCTTTTTTCCCCCAAACATTTAAAAATATAAAATATATTCCTAGCTTGCAGACCATGTGAAAACAGGGAGCAGACTGTATGTGGCCACAGGCCATAGTGTGCAGAGCCCTGGAATGAGCAATACAGCAAAAGACTATGAACCAGTTCTTCTCTTTGAGCCTTTCCCACCTGTTCCTCTCAGATTCACTCGGAGCAAAACTCCGGCCCCACAGAAGAAGTGGTCAGCCTCAACAGAACACACTTCTGGCAGAGCTGTGGCTACTGAACATTGAACACTGCATTCAGAAAATGCAAAGCCAAGTCCTAGGAGTGGTAGAAGAGACCACTCTTTCTTTTAGGAAATAACTCTTACTGGTCTGTGTTTCCCTGATGGGTCCCTACTCAGCCCTTTGCAGCTCAAGTCACACCTCCACATGGACCTAGAGATTGGGTGGTTCAGGGACCAACATTGTGCTGTAAAGGAAGGAATGCAGATTATTGACCACCTGCCCTTCCAATCCCCAGAAAAATCTCAGGTTGTGATAGGCAGACATAGCAGATGTTCTTGTTCTGGGGGAATAGATTCTACCTTGCAGCTCCTAATCATATTTCCTCTCCCTTAGCTACATAAAATATAACTAACATACCAAGTAATAAAATTAATATGAACAATTTGCTACAAGTGTAAAGTGAATTGAGTGGAAAATAACATGAAAATGCCTTCTGCACATGGTAAAATATTCATGAAGTATGATAAAGTTATTGATACACACATTCTGGTCACAGCTCCCTAGCCAGAGAAAATAAACACAATATATAATACCTGTTAGTTTCATTTTTAAATTGTATTTACATATCTAGGAAATGTCTTAGTTACATGATAAATATTGAGAGAGACATAAAACTCCAGCTATAAAATTGCAACACATGTTGAAGGTAGGCACTAAGATATCAAATATTTTACTGTAACTTCAAGTTTACAATTGAAGATGCATTTGTACTCTTTCATAAAAGCTAGACTACGTACCAGTTTTGTTTTATCATGTCTGGATATGTATTACATCTATCTAATTTTAAAGAACGCTTACATTGCCATAGTTATAAAAACTGTGTAGAACAAAGCTAAAAAAGTTGAAAGAAGCAGAAGGACTTGAAGCTCAAGTTGCAAAGTGAACATTTGTTGAAGCTTGGTTATTTAGAAAATGAAGGAAAATGCACCAGGTAATGAGGAGTCCGAAACAATTCCACAGATTTGCTTACCCAGGTCACCTACCATCTATGTGTGGCATTGTGACAGTGAGCTTGATAAGGCTTGTGTAGTCTGGGTCCTCAGCGCCTGTGTAGCGCAATTTAGCTGAGAACGGCTCTGCCCCAACTACCCCAGGTACATGGGGCTGACAAAGACCTTGAAAAAAAAAAACCATATTTATGCGAAAAGAAGGTAATCAATAATACCTAAAGAATGTTTTAAAAATAGGAGCTATTATTTTTCTATGTACTTTAAACTTCTCTGTGGAGTAGGGCATGGCTAAGAGTTTACATCACGTCATAAGAAATTAGAAGGCCACAGGGTGAGAAGTAATCACAGCAGACAGTTTAGTGGCCACTTGACAATTTAGGGATTGTTCAAACTTTGAGAAAAAATAGTTACCATTCAATGTAACTTAATGTGTGCTGGTTATTCTAAGTCCTGGTCATATTCACAAAACCATTTAAATATAAAGTATCAACAGATACAATAAAAATGATTGAAAGTCAGTAGGATAAAAGTAAATGTAGTTAAACCAAGTAAATTTTACTTTTACTGTAGAATAATATACTTATCATTAGTTATGTTTACATTACTTATAAGTGAACAAAACTAAAACTGCTCATTTTAGAAACAAAAACTAAAGTCTCCTTAAAAATCAGAGAGCAAACTGTGAACAGTAGAGTTTTCTCTATATATGTAATTTTTTACAGTACGTGTATTATACATTATACTCCATTTTATATTCATCTCTCTTTCTCTCTCATATTTCCCAGTGACCTTCAAGAATTTCGACATGAAACTCTTTCTCCAGCATTTCCTTTAAGAAAACAGTGGGTTTTTTATTTGAACATCATGAAAGGGACCAAGATGCTGAATTATAATTTGAAGAGAACTTGGAAAGATACAATTGCTTATCTATTAGTATAAAACAGAGAAAATAGACAAATATTTACTAGGATAGCAATGAAATCAGAGGCAGGCCCCAGCATAGAGGCTGTCTGATTTATGAAAAGAGAGAATCATTTTAAGGCATTATTTAAATATTTGATCCTGAATATACAGTAGTCGCAGATGGGACATATGACCTCTCTTTCTGCAGCAAATTTACTTTTGAATGCAGTATGCAAATGGATGATTTAGAAATAGAATCATATATATGCAACCGTTTTTAAGAAAAATCTCATTAAAAAAATAGTCTGCAGTGAAGGATTTATTTATACAGTGGATTTCCTGTCTTTCCAATGTCGTCCCCAGCCACATCCTATTCTCCATCCCCAATGTGCCTTTGCTCCAGCCTTAAATACAGTCTCTCTTGTAATACCACGGTGTTCATTTGCACATACCCTTCTACCTGGATTGCCCTTTATCTCCCGTCCCCAGCAAAATCCTACTCACCCAACAACCAGCTGAGCTCCCTGCACGGCATGAGCTCTGTTCAGATCTGAGCCTTGTACACCATTTTGCCTTGTCTCCTGCTTTTTCCTCCTCTCCCTCTCGGAAGCTTCCCCATTTCTCTGCTTGCCATTCCCAGAATATCTCACATTCTTTCTTGTTTTTATGAGTTGTTGCTCATGCTTGGTTTCCTCTACTCTTTCCAGATTCAGCTTGAGCCTCCCCTCTTTGATGAGCCTTTCCTGACCCACTCGGGGTAAAACTAATCACTTCTACCTGTGCATTCCTGTGCCCTGTCTAGACTAAAATGTGTCTGCATCTTCAACTGGACCAAGAAATCCTCAAAAGCGGGGATCCTGTCTTCTTTATTTTATTGCCGGCACAAAGCATTGTGTCTGGCATATAATAGGTACTTAAAGGTGGAATGAATATTTTGTTTTGTAATACATAATTTTGTAAAAATGGATTTTAACTTTTAACTACATACAAAATACACGGAATATGTGGGACATTTGGAAGTCTTAATAACCAGAAAGTTGACATTTGTAATATTCCACAGTATTCCAGTGATCTTCAGGGGAAAATGGTAATGACTGACCTTCTTCTCTGCTGATGGTTACAATAGGGCTCATGAGCTCCAGGCCTTCATCCCCGTTGGTGTTCACAGCACGAGCAGCGCACTGCACCCGGGAGCCAGGCTGAAAGTATATAGAGTCCAGCGTGACCATCTTGGATGATGTAAAAAAGGTGTCGAAGTCCACTTCTCTCATCGGGCTGGTCACACCATCAGGGCCCGCAGGTGCACTAGTCAGCCACCGGTACCGGGTCAAAGTGTCATTGATGTTCTCACTTGCACAGATAGAGCCTGTTTTATCGTAGTCTGAATATTTGGGGTTGCAAGCCTGTGGAAAACAAATGACTGTGTTAGGAACAGAGTGTAGAACAGTGTGGAACACATTCTTCTCCCGTTCTCTGTCATCGAGTTTTCACTGCGGATTTCCCCAGTTTCCACATGCTGTTCATACAACTTCCGAATTTTGATTCCCAGCCATGATAGCGTTTATAAATGCTAATCTTGCATTTCAAACAGCTTATTGGATGTCTCTATTTCTAACTTAATACGTGTAAAATTTTTATTTATGCCATAATCTCTTGAATTATCAGGTTTGCCAATTAACCTTATTCTCTCTTTTTTCCTCCCTCCCTTCCTGTCTCTCATCTTACCCCCCTTATCCAGTGAGTCAGGAACTCGGCTGATTATTCTTTTGCAATATTGCTTAAGTTGATGCCTTCCTTTCCATTCCCAGCAGCACTTCTCTGTCTAATTCAGGGTCTTTTCTTCCACTCCGCTGACACACGACTGCCCTGTTAACCTGCCAGCTTAACCCCTCTGATCATTCTTCTGCGTAAGAACTCTTCGCTACCCAACAAATGAAGTCCAAATTTCTTAATATGACATTGAAAACTCCCTATCCTTTGACACCAACTTATCTCTGCCTTGTTGACTCAATTAACATGCATTGTGTACCTTTTATATATAAGTGATTATAGAAGTGCTATTGTGATATAAAAATAAGTAAGTCATAATTTTAGCTCACAAGGAGCTTATAATTTAGAGTCAAGAAAAGGTAAATTTTAGAAGTAGTGATAATTTGCTATTTCTTATGCTATCTGTTTCTAACTGTAGCTCATGTTGCAATCCCTTCTTCCTAGAATGACCTTCCCTTATCAGACTTGCATCCTAAATGATCAGAATTCCACCTGACCATCCCAAATCTCCCCTCATATATGGAGCTGCAGCTCTGACCTCCAATTTGTATCATTTTCATGATAGTGGTTATATCTTGCCTTATATTAGAGTTACCAATTCCTATATTCTTTTCTTCATCTATAAATATCTTGAATGCAGACCTCATATCTTATTTATTTTTCTATTGGTGACAGACTGAGATAACACACTATGTACACACCAGTTAATGAAACTTTGCTGGGTGAAGAAAGAAAAATGGGAGCTTTATTTGATTAGTGTTACATCTGCAAAGTTCAAGGCTTAAACCATGTAGTATTTTTCTACTTTCATTTCTTCATAACAAAGCCGATGCTATATTGATTACACTTTATAATTATTTGAAATAATTATCTCACAATTTTCCTCAATTTTGTGAATCGCCTACTCACTGTGATACAGATGACAGGATAGCCCGACACGGGTCCAGCACTCTCCTTAGCTTTAGAAGTGTCATCATACATCAACAGGGACACAATTTGAGGGACAGAAGGAAAAGTGACATCTGCCATACTGCTCATTTCTTCTATATACACAATGGCTTTGGTCACCTAGAAGGAAAAGATAATTATCACTGATTAGTGAAATATTAAACTTTTGATGCTTCTACCATACAGGACAATACTCATAATCCCTGGCAAACCCATGGCCTCATTATGATGCAAATTGTCATACTCAGAGCCCCTGGAGAGCAACTGGCCCTAAGTGGCCTGATGCACAAGACCTTGGCACCTTGTTCACATCTTATGGTTCCAGGGAGGGCAGCTGAGCCCAGGGCAGTCAATCCAAAGGTTGGCCAGAGGCCCACGAGGTGTTTGGGCTCTAATTTTTCTTTTCTCCAGTTGTGATGACAGTAGCTAAACCTGTCTTGGGGTTGTGAAGGGAAATTTCATGAAGGAGTCAATTCTTTGACAGTGGGAGTAGAGCTGGAGGACATTCTGAAGGAAGGATGATCAGAGAGGTCATGGGATAGTGTGAGCCTGGATGAAGCAGATGCCAGTAATAAGAAATTCTTTAAAGCAGTCAAGGACAGAAGGCACCGCCTGAAACCCAGGCAGGGGAGAATTTGAGTTCCAGACAGACGAGGAATCTATGAACATCTGCTGCTGGGCAAGGTGACAAGAATACCTTGTTGTGAACTTGCCCTGGCTCCCAAATAACCTTCCAATATCTGACTACATAGCATAGTTTCCCAAACTATCTTTACATGTATATTTTTGAAAGAAGCTTTCATCACTGGAAGTAACTTGAGTGAATATTCTTTTTACCCAAAAGAATTTCATACGCTACTACATAAAAGTAATAATAAAAGATTCATCTTATGTGATGAAGACACAAAACTATATTTGATAAAGATTGCCCATACTTGAATTTTAAATAACTTGATAAAAAGCAAGGCACTGTAGTAGAAAAACCATCAAGCAGTCATGATTACAAAATGATAAAAAAAAATTTAAAGAAAAAAGTTTCCCAGCTTGAACTCATACTAAAGTGAAAGAAAAAAGTAATACAGTAAATTTAAGCAAAGACATAAAAAATTAATACATTCCAAAAAGACATGTAGTTTTAAAAATTATTTCCCATGTAAAGGTCAACATTCTGTGGTATTATGTTTATTTTGAGGAAAATCTGGTTAATGAGACAATATAAATTAAGTAAGTATAGACAACAAGATTTAGGACTGAAACATTTTGATCATGAGGCTGTGGACATCAAATTCTGATAAAGCCAGGGGTAACAGATCTTGATTTGGAGGGTTAGCAAACTGCTTTGTGGGTTTGAATATGTTTTATGAGTTGTGGCACTGAATTAATAGTTCCCTCTTTACTCTGAGATGCTACTTTCTCTCTGATGGTTAATCCCAAGGTCAATCAATTGTTACAGACTGACATGGGGAAGGGAAGTGCGCTGGTTTGGAGCTCAGTGACTTCAGTCCTTGAGTTTCAACACACATTTTTCAAAGAAAAAGATAGGAATTTCTTGACTATGATCTAATCAGAAGAAAACATATTTAGGTGGTAAAAAAGGTTATGCATATCTCTTTCATGTAAGGCTTGTACAAAGTCTCCTCATTTTATTGTACACTATGTGATTGCTTTTATGCATTTTCTCTGACAAACTGCTGGCCATGAATTTACATACACATTACATTACTTACCTGAGTCTCTGCTATCATATTTTCATCAGGTTTTAGGTGAACAGTGAAGGCTTCTCTCATCTCTCTCACTCCATCAAAGATAACTTCGATTTCAACCACATGCTGGGTTTCCCCTTCCTTAAACTCAATTTCTACAAATGCAAAATCACAGATTTAAATCGTTTGCATGTGAATATTAGAAATTTTCTATCAAGTCTTTTTTTTTTTGGGGGGTCTGTGGCCTGCAATGAGAAATACATTTTACACTGTGGTCCAGTATTTTTGGGTGTGTGTGTGAAATGAAATCAAATGTTTAACAAACATCACTAATTCTTACTCTATGCATTTTACTTTAATATTTTCTTGTTTCCCAAGACTTTAATTTTTCAATTTTTTTACTTCCATAGGATTTTGGGGGAACAGGTCGTGTTTGGTTGCGTGAATAAGTTCTTGAGTGGTGATTTCTGAGATTTTGTCTCACCCATCACTCGAGCAGTATACACTGTACCCAATTTGCAGTCTTGTACCCCTCACCTCCCTCCCACCCTTTCCCTGGAGTCCCAAAGGTTCATTATATCATTGTTATGCCTTTGCATCCTCATAGCTTAGCTCTCACTTATGAGTGAGAATATACAATGATTGGTTTTCCATTGCTGAGTTACTTCACTTAGAATAACGGTCTCCAGTTCCATCCAGGTTGCTGTGAATGCCTATTTTATCTGAAGGAAAATTTTAATAATAAGACATTGGTTTTTGGCCCACAGTTTGAAAATATGCTGAATTATGGGAGGGACAATCAGTAGTTCTAATATTGGGACATAATCAGAAAAATTAACATCTTATTCTCCAGAATTTCTAAACCAATAGGACTCAAGACAAATGAATATGATCACAGGTATAATAGAGTGTGAATGGGATTTACATTATGTATATATGTAGAAGAGCCAGATAAATAACTGTTGAGTTTTTTATACAATATCAAATTATATTTCAAAAAAACTTCTTTGTGTTTTCAGGGAAACGTAGACAAGTCATTTTAGATAAATGCTAGTGATTGTTTTCCCTTCACCCTGTCCTTTCTCACTAAGAAAGAATTGCTTCATTGTCATGAAAGTTAAATCTAGAATCCTAAAAAAAATCAGAATAATTTTCTTAACCACTCATTTCAAAATTACTAAAAATCATGAAAATTATCAGATTTTATTGAAGTCATAATTAAGCAGTTGATCATACTGTAAAGCATGGATAAACTACTTTGTTGGTTTTACTATACCTTTTGAGATACTGTTTCAAAAGAGAAAATATAAAGCTTATAAAGTATAATTATCCCAATTAGAAGAGTCAACAGATGCCAGTTTCCGATGTAGCTGCAGTTCAGTTATTATAATTCTAAATTACAAATCCTTTAGCGTCTGGAAGAAGAAAATGAATTACCAGTGCATTTTCTTTTTCCTGCTTCAATTTTTAAATTATCAGGTATGAGGAGCAATTTTCTTCCCTTTATCTTTAAATAATTTTCTTTTTCTTTGTAACATTAGTTCTCTGTTTCTAGATACAGCAATTATTTCTACTAGCCTTCACATATTATTTGAGCCCATCAGTCCCAGATTTCTTATACCCTGAGAGAACTTACAGTTCTTGTTCCAGAGAAGAAAATAGCTAATCATTTGCTTGATTTGACCTGTATGATGTGACATTAAAAAATTGGTTTCTAACATTTAAATATCTGGGAATTTCATAGGAAAACAGAGATTTTTGTGTTTTTTTGGCACCTTCCTGCATGGCAGGAGACTATGACCACTAGGCGGAGATAATACAGGCTTTTCTCGGCAAGGAATGGGCTTGCTAGCTTAATCACATTACAATCACTCCATTTTCTCTCATATTTTCCTTGCTTTACTCGTTTTCATTGCTTATCTTAGATGTGTAAACATTCAAGGTTTTGTAATGCCTTGAGTTATACAAACCAAATTTCTTAGAATTTAAAAAATTAAACATTTATTTTAAATATCTGTTATTGTTTTCTGATAGTATACTTGCTGGATGGTGGGCAAGTTTTCTCACTCACATTTATCTTCTTCTGTCACTTTAGACTATTTTAGTACACAAAAAATTTCAACTTTTGTCCTATATCTAATTTTTTTCTGTTTTTTGCAAAGAACTCACTTCAGTTTGAACCTTTACAGGAGAAATTAGAAAACGTTTCAGAAAAATATTCCTTAAATTTTTAGTATAAACATTATAAAACACATGTTGACATTTATTGGATAAAAGAGACCAACAGGTTTATTTAATATTTTAACTTTTTTCTGACTTTACTTTTCAGTTTACTACATAGCTATAATTTTGTTTCTGTTTAGCAAAAGGAATCATTTTACTTTCAAGAAAAACATTTTTTGTTAAAGATCATATTATCAATATTTAGAAGATTCTTCTTTCATGTAAAATCTGCTCATTATAGAAATACATTTTATATTTTATAATTCAGTAGCTAATCAGTTTTGTTTTCTCTTCTCTGGGATTATGTGTGACTTATTTCAAATATATATTATGTTTTACATAGAGAATAATCTGGGGATAACTTTGAAGCTTGTATATTCTTTCCATATAATGGTTACAATTTGATACAAGCTCCTCTGTAGAAGACACCATTTTTTATATTGCCTCACTAACTTTGTTACTGATTCAGGGATACCTATCAGTTGTTTTCTCAGCTTTGTTTGTAAATTAGATAAAGATGAACGCCTGAAGGGCTAAGATCATCAAGAACGAATGACTCTTGATAGGGAGAGGTGGGAAAGTAGAAAACACAGTGAATACTTAGACTCCAAATAATTCATAAATGTAATTTTTGACATAAAGTTACTTTTATTTGCTAAGCAAATAATTCAGAGAGAGAGCAACTGAGAGAGAAGAACTGAGTTTTTTGTTTGTTTGTTTTCTGAGACGGAGTTTTGCTCTTGTCTCTCAGGCTGGAGTGCAATGGTGTGATCTCAGCTCACTACAGTCTCCGCCTCCCAGGTTCAAGCCATTATCCTGCCTCAGGCTCCCAAGTAGCTGGGATTACAGGCACCACCACACCCAGCTAATTTTTGTATTTTTAGTAGAAACAGGGTTTCGTCATGTTGGTCAGGTTGGTCTTGAACTCCTGACCTCAGGAGATCCACCCTCCTCAGCCTCCCAAAGTGCTGGGATTACAGGTGTGAGCCAACGTGCCCAGCTAGAACTGATTTGTTTTAATTACTGATAAAAGTAAATGGCAGGCCGAGTTTGGTGGTTCACGCCTTCAATCCAAGCACTTTGGGAGGCCAAGGTGGGCAGATCACTTGAGACTAGGAGTTTGAGGCCAGCCTGGCCAACATGGTAAAACCCCATCTCTACCAAAAATACAAAAAAATTAGCTGGGCATGGTGGCACATGCCTGTAGTCCCAGCTTCTTGGGAGGCTAAGGTGGGAGGATCGCTTGAACCTAAGACATGAAGATAGCAGTGAGCTGCAAATATGCCACTGCACACTAGCCTGGCCAACAGAGTGAGACTCTGTCTCCAAACAAAAAGAAAAAAAAAAAAGATGGTGACATGGCTCAACATTTGCAAAAAGAGAGGGATGAAAGACATCTGTAAGTGGCTCCTTTTTTGGTTTAGATTTAGATTGCTGGTGTTCTCTAAACCAAAAGAGATTATTATCACCGTTATTATGACACAGAAAAATAAGGGAATTATTATTTAATCTGGTAACCACAATGAAGGTAAAACCAACAGAAAGTCAACTCAAAACAGAAGGTTATCTAGCACATTTACTCAAAATTTCCCTAAGTCCTAACACATATACCCTGTAAGTCAAAAAGAAAAAATCTTGGAAATAAATCCCATTGTGTTTGTTTTACTAAACGATAGAAATTTAAGAGTATGTTTATATTTTAATTGAAACAGCTCAGAAACAGAAAGTCAAATACTGCTCGTTCTCACTTCTAAGTGGTAGCTAAACAATGTGTACATGTGGACATAGAGTGTGGAATGATAAACACTGAAGACCTGGGGAGGGTGGGGGAGTGGCAGGGGGTGCTTACTGAGAAATTACTTAATGGGTACAATGTACATTATTCGGGGGACGGATATACTAAAAGACTAGACTTCACTATGACACAGTATAACCGTGTAACAAAATTGCACTTGTACCCCTTAAAATTACACCCCCCAAAAAAGAGTGTCCTATTTTTATTTCAATTGGATGTTTCCCTTCTTTTCCTTAAGGGCACTGGCACTGGCACACAGAGTTGGCATGATCCATCCATGAGGAGACAGGCCCTGGGAGCCCCGTACCTTCTGACACCGGGTGGTAGTCTTCTCCAGAGGTGGCTGAGCCATCCTTGGTGTGGACTCTCACAATGGAAACCTTCGAAGTGTCTCCTTGGCGAATCACTGGAATTCTTATAACCACCGACTCTCCAGGTTCTTTGGGTTCAGTGACACTAAATTTGGTTTCTCCAAATTTAATAACAGTCTCTAAAATTGCGGGAAACACAGACAAATGACATTATTAGTAAGGGGAATGCTTTTCCTCCATTTCTAATGTTAGTTTCCATGTGGGAGGGGCTTAAGGACTCTTACGCTCCTGGTTTCTCTCTGTCCCCTCACTCAAAATTAGTGATGTGTGTGGAAGGAAAAGCTGGCATATGTTGTCCAACTCCTTCCTGGGATTTAACCAGCCCCCAGAGAGCATGTGCTGCCAGCTGTCTATGTGCCATAAATTACACATGAGCAGGCCAGAAGGTGGCGGGGGAAGGGAGGAAACTGTTGGTCCCCCTGTACCCAAGGGTGTGTATAGAGTAGAGGGCCGGCATGGATGTTTGGGAATTAGTGTTTGGATGTAAGCCATATTCTCCAGCGTCAAAATGATCAGTTTTAATTGTTTATTTTGTTCCCCATTTGTTTGTCTTTTTGCTATTTCTCAACAGATTAAAAATCCTAGTCTGAAAGTAGAGGAGGCGGGGGGATTTTTCTGAGTCACTTAAAACCTTGACTTGGATGGATTTTAGTTCCCAATTTACAGTTGAACACAAAAAAAGATTTCTTACTATCAGCATCATCTCGGATCCTTACGAGAGTTTCGTTTTGTTCACCAACTGCAGCCCCAAAGGGAGAGTTGCTTTGTGGAGTGCCGAGTACCAGGCGGAGTTCCTCCACCTCCTCATAGAGCACGTCGTCCATCAGCTCAAGGATGCAAGGCTTTTCAGTCTCACCTGGAACAACAGTGTCAGCAGGTCAATCACGTCCCATAGGAATGTATCTACAACTAGAATGTGAGCACCATAAGGGCAAGAATGTGGATTTTTCCCGCCATCTCAGTGCAACAAATAGTGTTTGGCAAGTAATAAGCCTTCAGTAGATATTTGCTGAATCAGTGAATACATATTTAAGTATATGCAATGACCAGCCCTTATATGTATGGGGAATTTCTTTGCTTTCTGTCTTTAAGCTCTGCCACTCATCTTAGAAAACAAAGGAAACAGCACAAATGCCACTTTTGTTTATGAATTTTTAGCATTACATTCAGAAAGCAAGATTAGCAGCCTTGTACTGGTTGATCATTGTTAATCTGACCTCAACACCAGTTTGTAGTATTATTAACTTCTGACTTACTAAACAAATCATTGAGCTAAGTTTAATTCCTAGCATTGTAAAATCTGTACATTTCATATGCGTTTGTCCACTGAATAAGTTTTGAAGAAACCATATATCACATCACTGGGAATCAATAAGTTAATGCAGATACAAAAAGGGCATTCATTCAACCTGTTAAAAATTAAGGGCATTCATTCAACCTGTTAAAAATTGATTTCACTTTCCTCATTTAGTGCACATAAAACCATGCCATACGCTTGTTGATATCAAGGAACTTGTATTTCCCTGATACCTATTTCTGAGTAAAAATTCAGCTTCTTCAAATTTCACGAAAAAAGTTTAAGCTCAAGCTTACCAGGGAGGAATGTGATGATGGAGATGTCAGTGTTTGGGCGTTCTTCAAAGTCCATCATCACCTGTGCAGACCCCTGCCGGGTGTAGCATCTCACTGAAGATCTGTACTGGACATCCCCGCTCCTATGGATCATTGTAACTATCTGCCCATCACTTTCGCTGCCAGTATATGTTCGTTCTTTGAATTGCATCTTAGGCACTGCAAAAACAAAGGATCAAAGTGAACGGAAATTTCCTTGTGGAAACTGGCATTTCAGAAGATGTGGTTTAGTGGAAAGAATAATGGAAAATAAGTGAGAAGAACTGGATTCTGTCTCCATTCAGTCACTTGCCAATGTTTTGACCTTGAGCAAATCACTTAAGAGTTTTGATTTCCTTACCTTTGACATTTTGCTCTGCCTGTTTGGTAAAGGAAGGGTATGCAATGAAATGCTAAAAAGTAGATAAAACCACAAACCTTAGATATTTGTATCTACATGTTTCTTAGTCATGAGGCTTTCAGAATTTCCTGATATGAAGAACACTAAATATTGTGCAGATAATTATAAGCATAATTTACTCAGATCATGTGGGAAAGTTGACTGTGTGTGTGTGTGTGTGTGTGTGTGTGTGTGTGTGATTTTTAGGTGACACCTATGCTAGGTTAATTGCGTATAGGCCTCATTGACAATAGGTAAGACTCCTCCAAGCACGGTTGAAATCCTCATGATTGAAGAGTGTTCAGAATTCCCTTGTGATGATGTGCCATGTGTTCAGCAGAGAGTTGTCCCAGAACAGCATTTTTGGCACATTATCAGAGAAACTGTATGAGTGTCTAGGGGAAGGAGATGACAGAAAGTGTCCTGTGCTGTGAAGTGGGGAAAGATCACTGACACTCAGGAGTCTATGCAGTTCCACGTGGTTCCACCCATCTGCCGTGAGGGGAATTCTTGAGGCACAATCAAGATACTGATGATATCACTTTTTTTTTCTTTCAGGTTTGAGAGAAAGAATAAAAGTTTTATTCTGAGACTGTCTAATTCTATCAGAATCATCAGGAGGAGAAAGGTGTGGTCAGTTAGGGTATTTGTATGAGTTGGACTGTGTCCCCCTTAAATTCATATGTTGAAATCCCAACCCCAACACCTGAGGATGTGACCTTATTGGTAAGTTGGGTCTTGACAGACGTAATTAAGTTACAGTGAGGTCTTTAGGGTGGGCTCTAATCCAATATGACTGGTGTTTCATAAAAAGAGGAAAATTAGACAGAGACACATACAGGGAACATGATGTGAAGAGACACAGGGACAACATGGCCATCTTCAAGCCAAGGAGAGAGGCCTGGAACCTCCGTCCCTGACAGTGCTCAGAAGGAAGCGAGCCTGCCAACACCTTAGTTTTGGACTTCTCGTCAACAACTATGAGATAATCAATTTCTGTTATTTAAGCCACCCAGACAGTGGTACTTTGTTATGGAAGCTCTAGCAAACAAACATATATATACACACACACACACACACAAACATGTATATATATATATATATAAAATATATAGTTTATCATCTTGCTTATCATATATATATATAAACCTTAGCTTATGATTTCACTTATCATTGTAAAATTAATAAACACTCACAATCGGAGACAGAGTCATTTATGGAGACTGTGGCTTTGCTGGGCTCGCCAAGGGCTGCCTTCACAGGCATACGAAGCACCAGTTCAAATTTCTCAATTCCCTCCAGCACTGGTTCTCCAAGGTCATCCAGAATGACGACACGAACAGGTTGCATGTTGACTCCAGGTGCAAAATCTAAATTACGGCTGATGCCCACGTAGTCTGTTCCAGCTATGACAGTAACAAAAAAATATTCAGTTGGGGACTAATTAAATTTCAAAAAATTATAAGACATAAATAATGTAATTATATTTATAATTCTTCTTTTAAAAAACAGAGACCAGCATAACCCTACAGAAAAGTACATTTAATACAATGCAAATAGATATCCAGATAGCTACTGTGGTGACAGATCAAAGACCAGCTGCTGAACTTTATCCACGTTTCATGGTTAGCCTTTGGATTAGTTATGTTGGCTTTCTGTGTCATAGTTCCTCTAACTTTAGTTTGAAAATTATCTCATAAAGGTAATAAAAATCAGGCTTAGAAAAATCAGCATATCAATCAAATATATGATCCTCATAAATTACATATGAAATATAGACATTTACAATTTTGTTCACATTGATTAAGTATTTACGTATCTTTGCTGGAGCTGCTGTAGAACATCCTACTTAGGTGTATGGCTGCCTGTCAGTTAAAGCAACACATTTAAGTGGAACCAGCTCTGCCCACACTCCATCCACCTTTGTTCCAGGCAATGAGAGAAGCTTCTACAATTTGATCTTTAATTTAATATTTTTCAGACAAAAGGGGCTATATCTAGTGTTGATACCTCCATTTATATCTAAAGTAGTTAAAAACAAAACTGCCTTTTAATCTGTAGCCACTACATCCTCAAAGACTGACAGTGGTGGGCAATAGGTCGATAATATTGCTTCTTTCTTTGTTTTCATATCTTCCGCTCTTCTGACTCTCATTTTGTATCTACTTTACCTCCAAATGTGCAACTTTACTTGAGCATATCTGTCTTTAATTCATTTTGTAGAATGTCCGTATCTCCTTGTGGTTCTTTTTATATTTTTTTCTTTTCCTCTGCTTCTTCCCCTTTGCTCTTATTTCTCTCTCTCCCTCCCATCATCTCTGATTTGAATATTTCTCTTTAAAATGATTAATTTAGTTAAACAAATGTTTACTGGGCACCTGCTACATGCAAAGCACTATACTGCTTCCACTACATTAAAAAAGTTAAAACCTAAGGGTGACTTTTCAAATGGTATAACCTGTGCTTGCTTTGTGTGATGAATATCTGATGTGTGTATGACATGCGTGTGTGTTCTCATGTGTGTGTACATGAGAAAGTTTGTATTGTTGGTCATTTAGGGAAAAAAAAGGAAATTTTGAATTCTATGCTTGCTGTAAACTTTAAAACCAACTTTTTGGAGATGTAGATCCCGGAATAAAATGCAGATATGTGCTAGTTAGTACATTTTTTATAATGAAGTGTGGAAAAAACCTTTTGGATCTGAAGTATTTATAGGGACTCATGGTTAAAATAAGGAGACAGCCAACTGAAGACACATGCCTGCACAGTACCTAAATGTCATAGGTTTCTGTGGGGATAGATTATGTGCAGCAAGATGATTTTCCTGCCTATAATGCCACAGCATTCAGCAATACTAGTTTTGCTGAGAGTAGAGAACCACTTCATGGAAATATAGGCCTTAGTATATAGATCCTTTGAGTCTTAACGTTTGTAACCTAGCTTCTGATTCATGGCCCTTAAATGTACTTTCCCAAAGTGGTAAATAAAGCCTAGATTTACCTCCTAGAGTAATAATTTCAGCAAAAGCAATACACCCAGCCAAACTGCTTTAATAGAAGTGAGGTATTTCAGCTTTAAACAAATTTGTGCCATGGTCATTGAAAATTGTCTAAAGAGCCGAGCGGGAAACTGCTCACCATCTGCGGAGGGAGGATCCGTTTTCCGAGACCTCACTGTGACACTAGAAGACTTGGACAGGTCCGTGCCTGTTCTCCACACCCGAACTTCCACGTAGCCAGCGCTCTCATCCACGGAGTACTCCACATCGCCGAAGTAGAAGATGGGTTCTGTTAAGAAAGGAACAGAAATCATTTCTGTTATTTTTATTTTTTCCCATCAAACTCTATTGACATGATTCCAAAGAAGAGTGTGCTTACTCTTAGGGACTTCCTTATCATACATTTTTCCTTTTAGTGAGATAACATCTCTTCGATCTGTACTTTTCAGGTCAAAATATTACTGCTTACAATCGAACATACACACAGTAAAGTGTCTAATAAAACATTCTCATCTTGAGGCATAAGTTTGTTTGTCCTTCGTATGTGGGATTATAAGTGTCTTTGGAAGCTTAGTTGGAAAAATAGAACTAAATGAAACAAAGCACATACCTGATATTTTTTTTTTTTTTTTTTTTTTTTTTTTTTTTGAGACGGAGTCTCGCTCTGTCACCCAGGCTGGAGTGCAGTGGCCGGATCTCAGCTCACTGCAAGCTCCGCCTCCCGGGTTTACGCCATTCTCCTGCCTCAGCCCCCTGTGTAGCTGGGACTACAGGCGCCCGCCACCTCGCCCGGCTAGTTTTTTGTATTTTTTTAGTAGAGACGGGGGTTTCACCGTGTTCGCCAGGATGGTCTCGATCTCCTGACCTCGTGATCCGCCCGTCTCGGCCTCCCAAAGTGCTGGGATTACAGGCTTGAGCCACCGCGCCCGGCCTTTTTTTTTTTTTAGTTTGGCCTAGCCACTCATTTTATTATCTCCTACCAAGTTTCCACTCTGGAACAGAGCTATAACTTTTTGCATTATGCCATTTTCTGGCCCATTAGATTTGGGCTTAATTCGGTGTATGTGGGCGTGTTATAATCACAAGTGTTAGAACCTACTGTCATAACTAGACTGAATATATGATTGCTAGTCCTGAAGACTGCAGGGCCTGACTGCAGGTTGCCTGTAGAGTATTGGAGATGCTCTATATTAAGTGAGACTTTACTAAAGAAATAATCTCATATGAAGGGGTTAATATTAATTCTAAACACACATGAAAATGAGGCAGATTCAGTCACTAAACTAGGGCACATGTTTTGGGGTCTTCGTATTTTTTTCCAATACTGGTGATACATTTCAATTGATCTAATCAGTTTCTGTCTGACTCAGCCTGTGACCAATGGTTTACCTTGTGACAGAGCTGCTAGAAGTCCAAAGTTTAGCAGTCAGCTGACCAATGAAAAAACAGAGATTTAATTTGTGATCTTACTGTAAAAAAAATTTATTTTGAATTATATAGAGGCTCACAGGAAGTTGTAAAAGTAGTATATACTTCACTCATTGTGAGCTTATTTTTATAAGCAATTATTAAGAAAGATAAATTATATCACCCAGAATAAAGGTTAATGATAATAGTTACCATGCATGAACAGACACAGGTGAATGTACACACATAAGGTGAACAACTCTTTGACTTGACACATTCTAGTCACCTGGCTCTAGTTTTACAAGATTCAAAAGGACTGCATCTAAAAGAACATGCAACTCACATTACTGTTCCTTAAGAAGGAAGGCCACTAAAAACATGATATCATGTTTCAGAGCAACTAATTGAATTCCCACACATACCAAATTAAGCAAAACTCTACAACAATGGCTCACAAAGCTACTTGGAAAGGCAAAGAAAATTCATTTTGTGCATTGTTCACATTCACTATGATTTATTTTCTTGCCCCAAATAAATTACCCTTTATTTAAACTGGAAAAGTTTGTTTTCTTTGTTTCTTCACATTGTGGGCATGATAAAAATCATACAGCCCCTTCAAATTCTTGAATAGTTCAAAACCAACCTTAGAAATTTTGTTCACATATTTTGGTTCGGAGGGTGATAAATGTCGCTGCAGCATAGTTAACCTCCTTCTTATCCTTTCAACTTGGACGGTGCTAGGGCACATGAGTGTACGTGTACAGACGAAGGTGTTATCTGTTAACCTCTGTCAAAGCAGAACTCGACTACAAGCCAGTACATTCCTGACATTTCCCACACTGAGGCAGGGCACAAAGGTGAAGACAGAGAACTCTGAAAATGCATCTTCTGACCAGATGGCCAAACCGGGCACATCTGTAAGTCTTTTAAAAGGCTTCCATAATTATCACAGAGGCTTGATCACCTGCATCCAACAAGTGATCTCTGTTAGTCTCTTCACATTCCTGACAAACCACATCATCACCCAAATTAGGTTTCTGAGTTATGGGAGAGAGCTGTGAAATGCAGTTAAGGGAGGACCTTTTATTTGACAATGATGCCTCCCCATCTTCCCACCTCCCGAGTCCTCGCAGACACATAACAAAAAAGCAACGTCATAAAATCAGGTGAGTGAATACACAACTGCTAAACACCAAATAAGTTACACATTGGGGACCAAATGGTGTGTTGCATGTTTCAGACTCATTCTGTCAACTCCAAAACACGTAGTTTTCCTTTATAGCTTAATGTGTAGTTTTTATAAGAAAAAATATGGAAGTCTTATGTATGTAGTACTCTGAAAACTTCTAAGTTGTCATTTGAAATGAAGATGAATGAGTTACCATATATGTACAAACACATGTGTTTTATATGTATGTGGGTGTATTTGTGTGAATGTGTATGTGAGCAAGACAGAAAGAGAGAAAGAGGTGGGGGTGGCATGGCACATGTGACAACGTTATGAAAATAAAACGGATATGAATGATGCAAACCACATGATTATGTTGCCTATTGCATAATATATTGTTATCTCCTGGAGAAAGAAAGAGGGAGAATGGAAATGGGATTTTAACCCTAAATCCTTCAACTTTAATACAGTGCTAATAAAAGGAGTTAGAAAAGTTAATCACTTCCTTAAAGCTTTTGATTATGAGTAGATTTATGTATACGATTTTTCTCCCTCTTTGTGCTCCACTCATCATGACTGAAAAACTGAATAATCTGAAAAACTCAAATAATCAATTACAATTACTGAAGTTAAAGTTTGATGTGATTATTATGAGATTAAAACACATTCAATAGTTTCTATAGGAAAAAAACCTCTATCTAGTTTCTTATGCCATTAATTAAAAAGATGTTTAAACATCAGTATATTTTTTCAGTGTTAGATGAGTGAGAACGAAAAAGAAGTAACGATTATGTTTATTTCAATTTCTCAGCATCTTTTCAAAATACCTAAAATTTGAATATTGTTTATAATAATTACCACTGGGAGAAAACCTTATGTAATATGAATGAGTTAAAGACACATTAAGCAGTAAGTTGAGTTATAGATGTCACTTAAGAAAAATAGCAAGATATTCCTGGAACATTTTAATGAGTACTAAGCAAGAGGAAGGAATAAAATAACAAATGGATGTGACTGTCATGCCTTTGAAAGGTATCTATGCAAAATCCAGAATAATTGCTTGTCTCCCAAAAATTACTATGTATGAGTAAGATTTTTAACTCACCTCTTTCTTTGGTAAACTTTTTTCTTTTTTATGGCCTGGAAACTTGGTTTCTTTTAAGAAAATAAATAAACTGAAGATCTTTCTAGATCAGTTATGGAAATACCCCTACCCCATTACAATTTAAAGTAAACTAGAAGTCTATTCAATTCTTTAATTCAGCTCCTAAATACACACTGTGCCTTGTACCATGTTTAAATTCACAGACTTCATGGATAAAACAATCAGTGGAGGATATTATTATCTGGAATAAGAGGATGATCAAAGAAAGCCACACATCTCATAGCCTACACCCACCTAAGACCATAAAACAGTCCTTGTTCATCACTCCACCACCCTCAGATGACACTCCAGAATGCAGAGGAAAGATAAATTTATCCAAATTGACTGTGAGCAGTGCAAGGGAGGTTTTGAATTGGCCTAGTGAGTGTGAAATTCATAAGGGAAGCCAAATTCTACACTCTATCCCTTGAGGTCTTTATACTTTTAAATAAAGGACATAGATCAAGGCATTGACTACAGAAAAGTCTATTTTAGCTCATTAAATATTAATGTGCTTCTCAAGGTTGGGGATACTTTCACTACCTACAGCACAGATAGGATCACATTTATTTCCTACAAATGTAGAAGAGGTGGCCAGGTGAGCCATACAGCACAGATACCTGCAACAAAGACAAAGAGAAACAATTTAAGTTTCTTTCCCTGAGGGAAAAATTTTCCCAGTGTCTAGATGGATGTTTACAATTACATTGTGTCTCCTGAGATGAAACGAAGAGGTGCCAGTAGTAATTGCTATCTGGAGCCAAATCTTATTTACTCACGTGCACATAGACCATCATTCAAGTAAGCTTTGTAGATCTAACCAATGTGTTTGCTTAGAACTGAATGAAGTAAAAGCTTTAATGCTGCCTTTCTGTCGGGTGCTGAAAATAATGCAAAGGAATGGTTTCCAAATGAGATCTTTCTTCTGAGCTGTAATGCCTAATCAATCCACGTGCCCTGGGCACCTCAAGGTGGACTTCTCCATAACGGAATCCACAGGGTCACCTCCACTCCCCTTCCCCGGGTTTCTCTTTGTCTCATTGCCACTAATCTAGCTGCAGGCAGATTAGTAACACCTTCCTTTTGAGTTTTCCCAGCAGCCACTTAACCAGGCTCTTAAGGAAAGTGGTCATCCCTCAAAGCAAATCTCATCATAGTACTCCCTTTGCTGAAAGCCTCTCAACTTTCCTTACTGTTCTTGGGATTATTCACAAGCTACTTAACATGGTTTATAAGACACTGAAACATTTGATCTTGGTTTGCCTTTTCAATCTCATATTAGCCCCTTTTCTAGTAAACAATCCGGTCTTCAATGTGCCCCTCCCAGCCTTTGCTCTATGGCTGCTGCTGCTGCTTTGAATACTCCTCCCTCCTCATCCGGATACCTCCTGCTCTGCTCATCTTCCAGGCTTCTGTTGAGAAGTCACTTCTGCGGGGAGCACCCTGCTTTCCCCTACCAAACAAAGCCCTGGTTCAACTTCCGCTGTCACTGTGAGTATGTCCCCCATGGTCTCTGAGCTCTCTAAGGGGAGGAATCAAGCTTCCTCTATTCAGTGGTACTTCCCTAACACGTAGCTTAATCAATGTAATAGGTGTGCAATCAATATGTGTAGAATGAATTAACATCAGAGTAGAATTATTTATTTGCTACAGCAAATGAATAACTACGTCTGTCTTTGTGGTGGGTGAGTCAGAAGAGGACACTCTTAGCATCAGGCAGTAGCAGTTAAGAAGCCTAAGGAGGAGCCGGTGCTTTTCTTTGCAGTAAAATGACTTTGTAAGGCTGCCCTTTGAATCTGTAAGAAATTCACGGGGAAGGAAAAGTGAATTAAAATGAACTCAAAGAGAAGAGGCTTTTTTTTTTTTTCTTTTCTTTTGAAATACTTTGCCTTCACTGGTTCCCAAATGGGAAGTATACTAGAATTATCCTAGAGAATTTAAAAATACAGATGCTAGGGCCTTATCTCCAACTTTCCAAATCAGAATCTCCAACAGGCA
Organism: Macaca nemestrina; assembly: GCF_043159975.1. Lineage (NCBI taxonomy): Eukaryota > Metazoa > Chordata > Mammalia > Primates > Cercopithecidae > Macaca > Macaca nemestrina. The sequence continues at coordinate 87,857,184 of NC_092140.1, forward strand.
CTTCCAGGCACCTGTGTTTGTTTGTTAATAGGTTTTAGTTTTTAGAGCAGTTTTGGGTTCATGGCAAAACTGAGCAGAAGATGCAGAGACCTGCACATGGCCCTTGCCTCCACACAGGCACAGCACTGTTTTTAAAAACCTTCACAGGCAGCTAACTTGCAGTCAGCAATGTGCGTATTGTTTTAGCTCATTTCAGCATCTTTAAAACTAGTCACTTAATTGCTAGATACCACAGTAGTAGTTGTTTTACATTCAGTACCTTACTTCATCCTCACAACCACCCACTGAGGTGTGTACTATATTAATCCCATTTTCACAGATAAGGAAATCAAGAATTGGGGAGATTAAGAGATCTGCCCAAAGTTGTGCTGTACATCAGGGAAATAGTGGAACTAGGATGCATATCTAGATAAAGCCTGTGCCTTTGACTACTATTAAGGCAGGAAAGGAGTCATAAAAGGTTTTCACAAGATTCTTATGGACAAAATTTTTACCTAGAAATTCAATATATGGGGATATGTCATATAGAAATGCTAACCTAAGTGTTCAAAGATGCATACAAAGGATTGCTCATTGTATTTCATTCATCTGTGTTACAGTGCAACTGGAAACAAGCCCAAACTCTATCAGAAAGGGATTAAATTCAGTTCTTTCACAAAATGGACTACCAGACTATAAAGCATACATGTATGTGTGTGTGTGTGTGTATATATATGCGCATATATATACACACATATGTACACATATATATACATATATAGATATAGATATTTATTTTAGTTTTACCCCCCAGGTTAAAAAATATTTGAGATATTGATGCTGTGCGATTCTGTATCTTATGCTCTCTACTCGGCTTCATCAGCAGCAGTGATAGATTAAAATTTAAAGGTAATTTGGGTTGCAGTGAGCCAATATCGCCAATGTGCTCCTTTATTGTGAGATCCTTCTTCCTCGGTTATCCTTGTGTTACTCTATGTTAGCAGCCAACGCTGTTGCACTGCTTCCTTGTGTTGTACATGGAAAAAAAAAAATCATTGTTCTGCAAGCCAGGAGTGCCACTCCCCTCTCAGTCACTTATGAAGTGCCTGACACTGGGGAAATCAACTTCTTTGGTTCTCAGATTTCTGGACTGCAATATCCAATTTGATCTATGTGAAGTCAGATCTCTAAGCTTTCAGGTCCAAGATATTCTTCTTGCCCTTCTCGGACGTTTGTGTTTTTCTTGTTGATATGATACTAGTTGGCAGCTATTTCTTTCATTCAACATTTAATCCAATTGATTCATGCTTACTTCCTGCAGTCTTTACTGGAAGGATAATAGGTGCTTCCTCTCAAGGAAAAATAGGAGTTAGAAAACCATTCTTGTCTTTAAAATGGTTTGTGTTTAAGGAGTAACCAAGAAGATGAAAACATAAGCATTGTGATTTTTATATGACGTCTTATATCAGATAATATTTACTCAGTAACATCCTTGGCTTTAAAGAGAACAACTTGTTTAATCATTTAAATGTGTATTTTCATTTATAGAGAATAAAAACTTGTCTAATATCTTTTTAAAATACGATTTAAAAATAAAGCAAGGCCACCTTCTAGAGTGAAAGGAGCGCAGCCCTGAATCAGGGTGATATGAGTGATGGTCATGGCAGAGCCTGTGAGTGATGGGGTAAAAGGTAGCTCAGAGAGGAGCCTGGGTAATAGAACTGGATAGCTAAATAAATGGTTGACACGGGGAAATGCCAATTTAAGGCTACTGGTGTTCAGGTAAATGTAATGTCACTAAGGAACTGTTCATCATTTTCATTCTAATAGCTGAATGTAAACTGCAGTAGCCAGAACTTTCTAGGGCAATGACAATGCCTCACTGCAGCCTTTAGGTGGAAGGTTAACCACTGCTTTTCAGAGAAGGACCTAGGAAAATTCAAGCAAGCTACAAAGCACTTGTTTTGTTCTTAGATGTTTGACATTCTGTGAATATACTACATGCGGGTTTTTAAAAAATAAATAAGGCTTTATTCTTTGGGGTTAATTTTTTGTATATTATAAAAACAACTAGTGATAGGAAGAATATCAAGAAAGGTAGTCCTGGCCAACCCTCCTGCCTGCATACGTTTAACCATCCATTTATTATCTATTTTTTGAACACCTATTATGGATCAGGCACTGTGCTCCCTACTGGGGATATGATACAGCCCTTGTTTTCGAAGAGTTCTTAGTCTAGTAGTTAAAACAGAAAACAAACACACCATTGCACAATTGTCTTGACAATAATAGTAATGACAGCTAAACACATATTCTAAGTGCTTTACATATATTAACTTATTTATTCTTTATAACAACCCTATGAGGTAGATACTATTATTGAAACCACATTTGAAAAAATTATATCAGTGAGAAAATTATGGCAGTGAGCGAGATCTGATCTAGCCCACGCCCCCCGACCCCCCCGACCTTTTCTTTAGCTTTCAAGCTGCCTGGGTTTAGGCTGGCTAACTTCGGAAGACATTTAGTTTATAGTTTAAATGAAAACAGCCCGTCCCTAAAACTCAGTTCCTTTATGAAGCTAATGCGAGACCACCAGCCTACAGGAGGAGAGGAGCCTGAATTCTGCTAAGGTGCAACTTCCCCAATTACTCCTGCAAATAACATCACTCTTCTATTGTAGATGGGCATTTTGAGATATCCTTTCAGGTTCTGTGCGTATCTAACACCATGGCTCCACCTGGAGCTGTTAACTGGTGGCTCCTATGGCCCCATCCAGAACCAACTCAGCTCAAGAGGACAGCTTCAATTCCCTATCATTTAATCTCTGACCCAACCAATCAGCAGCAAGCGCCCATTGCATAGCCACTCCCACCTTTTCCCTCAAAATACCTTTGGAAAACCCCTAACCTATGAGCCTTTGATGAGATTGATTTGAGTAAGAACTCTGTCTCCTGCATGGCATGGCTGACCTCATGTCAATTAAACTCTTTCTTTACTAAAATGCCATGGTCTTTATTTGTGTACCGAGCAGGAATAATCCATCAGGCTGTTACATTATGAGGACATTGGGGCAGAGAAGGGTTAGATAATTATGCCAAGAATATATATCTTATAAGACAGAGCCAGGATTAGATGTGGGGCAATATGGCTTCATAAGCATATCATGCCTCTCCATGTATGATGTAATTCTAATTGCTTAGATTATGCTACCCAATTTTACTACTTTATGTGACAAAACTCTCTCTTTCTCCTCAATCTTTCTTCCCTACATAAAATCATCATAACATATCTTTCCCACAATATCACCACTCCGTCCACTGCCACAAGCACAAGTATTTGATCTTAAAGTTTCTTTCTTCCTTTCACTTGAATAATAACTTGAAATGCTCTATCCATTATTTTCATATTCTCAGCTCTCAATTAATTTTAAGCTCATTGAAATACAGCCTCATTCTCCAAAACACTCAAGAAATACTTTCTCCAAATTGGCCAGTGCCCTTCTTTTTGCAAAATCCAACTGCATATTACAAATCTTTGTCTTTATCTTTGAAGAATTTAATATTGTGGGCCACACCTTTTTTCTTGCATCTTCATCCTTTTCTTTCCATATTACTACTGTCCCCTGGCTCTTCTCTCATCTCTTATCTGTTGCTCGATTGTGAACGTTTTCTTTTAAAGGAAGAATAAGATGACCATAAAGTTATTACTTTACCTGCACATAGAAAGTGCTCAGTCACCATAAGTTATTATTATCATTTTAATGGTTGGTAGCTGAATTTTGAGGCATTAATATGAGTTAGCCAGCTGATGAATGAGGAGGTAGAGAGGGAGAATTTTTCAAGTAGAAGCAGAAATAGAAACTAAAGATATGTAGATAGCCTCATGTGTTTGGGGGCTGCAGAGTTTGGTGTGTGTATTGTATGCTGCTTGGAATGAGGAGATGGGGCGAACAAGCAAAGCAGGAAGCCATGGCCAGGCCATGCAGGACCTTGTGGTGGGAGCCTTGTCCTAGAAATTAGCAGGTGAGAGGTATGCTCAGTGTTAAAAAAGGGGGGAACATGATGATGAAATATGCATTTAGGGGTCTGGAGGATGAATGGGCTGGCGGAAAGGGGTGGGATTTGAGCAAACTGGAAGCAGGCAGTCTAGTTAGCAAGTGCAAGAATCTAGGCAAGATATGAAGTTCGTTTGGACCAGGTGGTGGCAGTTCAGACAGGGAAAAATAACAAGGGTATAATGTTTAGAGAGATGAAGGAGGTAGAATCAAGGAGTTGGGGTAAGGAGTGAGAGGAAGGAATCCAGTACTGATAGAACCATTCACCAAGATAAGGGATATGGGAGAATAAAACAGGGCAGGGCAAGGACTGAGTGCTCTAATCTATTGAGTTTTTCTCCTGATTTGTTTTGATGCTTTTCAGAATCTAAGGCATTAACTCTGGTAAGATGTGCGTCCACATTACTTTTCTTGCACTGTTTAAGAAGAAGAAGAAAAAAAGAGTTTTCACACATGACACAATCACTGTGTCTTCCATAATTATATCACAGGGTTTGATGAAGCTTCCTTCTTCACAGAGATGTCAAGGGATGTGTTGAACAGAGTCACGAAATTTTCCTCAGAGTGCTAAACTGACATCTTCTACTGCAAAGAGTTTATTTGTCCTCTCAGTATACTGAATTAGATCGAATACATATTACTATTTAGATGTACTGTCATTTTAAAAACTTCAAAATATATGTTGAGGACCAACATCACAGAAAACAGGCATGCTAGGTTTGTTGGGAGGGTAGCGATCCCCTGGAAAGACTTACAAAACTGTACTGCTTTCAACCCGCTATTTAGCGCAGACAGCATTCCACCAGTTTATGAGATGCAGACCATCACGCTAGACCCACAGGCGTAAAGCAACACCTAGACCACTTCTAATTTTATCTTGTATTTATAGGATCATCTTGCAGCACTGAGACTATGAAAGACTGTGTCTTTGGCTTTTTAAAGCCTTCTCTTGCAGGGAGTGTGCTCTCAAAAATTACCCTTCTGAATAAGTGTGATTCTTAAAAACAAAGAAAAAGAAAAAGAAAAAGGAAAGAATGGGCTCCTTGTTGGCATTTTGACCACAGAGCTTCAGCCCTGTAGTGTACTTCCTGGGCCTGTGAAACCCATTGTTTGTGAAACACCCTCAGGGAAATTGAAACTGAGATATAGTTCAGCTCTATAAGGTGTAAAAAGAAAGCTATTTTTTTCCTCTCACAATACCTATATTCTTGCTTTTTGAAAAGATACTCACGAGTAAAGATCTATCAGCTGTTTTATTTCTTTTCACGGGAATGCATTTAAACTCAGGAACTGCTGAATTGTACTGTAACTTGGCTCATCCCAAATAGTGCAGTTGTCTTCACAATAGAGAGACAGTCACAGCCTAAAAAGACATGTGACTCTCAGCATCAGTTTACTGGCTGCCCACTCAATGATTCAGGCTCCTCCATTCTTTGTGCGGAAGAGAACTGGGCTTCCAGGAGCCTGAGGCCAAGCGAGAGAACCTTCTGAAAGCTGTCACTGCATGTGGAGCCTGGACTTATCCTTTGCCTTATTGGAGCTATTTGTCCATTTCCTTCTCGAAGTCTCTATAGATTGGGCTAGTATCTTTCACCACTGTGTCCTTAATGTCCTGGAGACTGCCGGCCACTTAGCAGGGTCCTATAAACAAGTTAAGTGAGGCCAGGACTAATCCTTGTTCCCTCTACCCTCGCACAGCATCTGGAAACATGAGAGATGTTAAGTGTGTGTTTTAAATGAATAAATGTGTGGATTCAATTTATTTCAAATGTCTGTTTCAGAGAGACAGAAAAAAGACCTGTTTCATAGAAAAAAGAGAAAAAAAGATGATTTATTTCTCCAGTAGTATGAAGGAAACGCTTCATCCATAATTTTAAGTGCTTCAAATTGTTACAAATGGCCTAGAGAAAGAAGGCATTTTTAGTTTTAGCTATATGTTTAAAATTTCAGTATAAATTATTATTGTGATTATTTATCACATACTTTACTGGTTTATCAAATAATAGTAGCACTATATTTCACTGGGCAATCTTGTATCTTTCTACGTCAGTATAAGGTTTGGTACATAATTTTAAGGAAGATTTAAGGCCAATTGCAAAAAAAATATGTATACAATTTACAACATAGGAATAAATGAGGGAAAAGAAGATCGGATGTTCAGTCAGATAGGATGAAGACCTATTTCTCAGGGAAAACATAATAGCTATCTGTTCCCTCTGAAAGGTAACATTTATCTACAAAGAGAAGGACGGTTCCCAGAGAACATAGGGACACCAGAAGGACTCCTAATGAGACAACTACTTCTGGCTTTATAAGGAAGCAAACTAACAAGTTTCACATCTTTACAGTGACCACTGGTATATCTATCAATGTCAGAAAATAGTACATCTATTCCAAAATGTTTTCTCAATATTTCATTCTAATACCATACATGGAAATGCTGCCATCTGTGTAGTAATGGAGGTACATGTTTTCAACAGTAGACTATAGGTGCACAGTGTGTTTTCCAGACTTAAAATAGATAAACATAGCCCGGCAAGTCCATGGCAGCATTTCACAGATGCTGGCCTCCCTTTACATCACTGAGGCATGCAGGCCAAGACTTTGAAGGGCTCTGCTTTCAGCCAAGTTGCCATGTTTGGCTTTTCAGCATTTTCTGTACATTTTATGATTTCAATAAAAAGATATGCCAGTCCTGTGTGACCAGCAAATAATTAGGACTTTCTGATCGTAACAATAGTATTTAGTAAGAGATCTTTTCCATGTAATCAACTTTTTATGTCCTTTATTGGTTTTTATTATAAAATTCATTTTAATAGTTTTAAACTTACAAATTCCGAAGCCTAGTATCTGAGAAGTTGCTTCTCAGATTTATGTGATTTTTAACATAACTAAAATGGAATTTTCTATGACTGAGATCTTGAGGTTCCTATAAATGTTTAGTGAACTGCTTCCAGGGTTTTGGTGGTGGTGATAAATCAGAAATATTTATTCCTTGATGTCTATAAGATAGTAATGCATGGCCAGCATTCACTTTTCTGTTTGGAAGAGATGGGAACCAGACAGATAGTGTTACTGGGAAAAAGACAAAACAAACTCAAGACAGTATTTATCCACGAGGACTTGACAAGAGAGCCAAAATGCAATCTTTCAGAAGGACAACCATTTTCACTGGGTGGTTTGCTAGATGATGTGGAAAAAGCAGTCCTATTCCTTGTCCAATTGAAGTACCAGATTGAGACTGCACTATTTAGCTTTCCTAAAGATCTAAGGGGAATTACAATTGACAAAATATCAACAAGGATAATTCATTTACAAGTTATCCTAATATCTATGACATTTCAATGATCAATATTCAGGTGCTGTATGTCTATAAAAGTATATGTAGCTTGTTTCATCTTGTAAACTTTCCTATTAGGATACCTAATAATATCTTTGAGTATTACATTGTAGAATCAGAAGGTCATTGTGTATATTAAATATACATACTGATAGTATAATATGAGGTGCGCTGCATAGTTGTTAATGTCATAGTTTCTTTAGTCAGGCTGGCTAAATGCTTACCGGCTGTTTGACTTTGGGCAAGTTATCTAACCACTCACAGATGCTAAAACCCAGGCATAATACAACTTGGCTCATAATTTGTGTATGTGCCTATGTGTGTTAAATAGTTCAGGTAAAAGATTTAGCACATCTAAGAAGGTGTTCATGTTAGCTATGATTATATAAAAATATATGATATCTATGAAGCCCTAAAAAATAAAGACATGAGTTAATTTAATATTGTGAACAGCATGATCCTAATTGGTATCACAACCTTGATATCCTAAAACCACTCTAGCAGACTACATACTTGTAAATGTACACTCCATGAATTTAAGGGCTCATTTCTGGGTGAACCAGGCCTACGTCCTGGCACAGCTGCCTGTGCTCACTTTCTTGCGGGCAGAAAGGTCATTCTTCAGTGTAAATTAACACAAAATGGTTAGCTTTTCTCATAAAGAAGTTTGGAGTCTTTGCCTTTTCTGGTAATGGTGGTGAAATGTTTTTATGTGACTAGCAGGAGAAATTCAAGTGGCTGCTTGCCAAGCTTGTGTGTGTGCAGTGGAACAAAACTCTTTAACGCTTTTCCTGCAGTGAACAGTGCATTGTATCAACAGTTTCAAAAAGACCAGGCGAGCACACAGCAGCATAGCAGCCAGGGCCTCTGGAGGTTCTGGCCATAACAGGTCGAGTCAAATGGACTCCTATTGCTAACAAACCCACTCGAGCAGTCTCTGATCTTTGCTCATTTGCCTTTTTCTTTGTTTTTAAAATTTGCTTTTTAATTGACACACTGTAATTTCCCATATTTATGAGGTACAATTTGATGTTTTGATATATTTCTGCGTTGTATAATGACCCAATAAGGGTAGTTAGTATATCCAGCACATCATGTATGTCCTCTTTTTGATGAGAACACTGAAAAGCCTTTCTTCCAGCAATTTTTTTTTTTTTTGAGACAGAGCCTTGCTCTGTTACCCAGACTAGAGTGTAGTGGCACTATCTCGGCTCACTGCAACCACCGCCCAGCTAATTTTTGTATTTTTAGTAGACACGGGGTTTTACCATGTTGGCCAGGCTGGTCTCGAACTCCTGACCTCAGATGATCCACCTGCCTTGACCTCCCAAAGTGCTGGGATTACAGGCATGAGCTGCCATGCCTAGTCAGCTTTTTTATAATACATAATATTTTACTGTTAACCATAGTCACCCTACTGTGCAATAGAACACTAGAATTTATTCTTTCTATGTAATTGTAACACGTACCTATGAATCAACCTTTCCCCATCATCCTCTCCTTTCTCCTTTTCCCAATCTCTGATAACCACAGTTCTATTCTCTGCTTCAATGATACCAACTTTTTTTCGTTTGTAGATTCCACATATGAGTGACATCATGTGGTATTTGTCTTTCTGTGTCTGGCTTATTTCACTTAACATGGTGTCCTCGCCGGGCGCGGTGGCTCAAGCCTGTAATCCCAGCACTTTGGGAGGCCGAGACGGGCGGATCATGAGGTCAGGAGATCGAGACCATCCTGGCTAATATGGTGAAACCCCGTCTCTACTAAAAAATACAAAAAACTAGCCGGGCGAAGTGGCGGGTGCCTGTAGTCCCAGCTACTCGGGAGGCTGAGGCAGGAGAATGGCGTGAACCCGAGAGGAGGAGCTTGCAGTGAGCTGAGATCCAGCCACTGCACTCCAGCCTGGGTGACAGAGCGAGACTCCGTCTCAAAAAAAAAAAAAAAAAAAAAAAAAAAAAATGGTGTCCTCCAGGTTCACCCATGTTGTCTCAAATGACAGGATTTCATTATTTTTATGGCTGTATAGTATTCTGTTGGCTATTTATACCACAGTTTTTCATCTATTCATCTTTTGGATACTTAGGTTGAGTCCATATCTTAGCTATAGTAAATAGTGCTGCCATAAACATGGGCATGCAGATACCTCTTCAACATATGGATTTCAAATCTTTTCAGTAAATACTCAACTGTGGGATTGCTGAATAATATGGTAATCCTGTTTCTAGTTAATTGAGGAACTGCCATACTGTATTCCATAATGGCTGTACTAGTTTACAACCCCACCAACAGTATGTCAGCGTTCTCTTTTCTCCACATTCTCATCACATTCTCACATTCTCACATTCTCTTGTCTTTTTTTATAATAGCCATTCTAACTGAAGTGAGATGGTATCTTATTTTGGTTTCGGTTTGTGTTTCTCTGACAGTTAGCAACGTTGAACAGTTTTTTACATACCTGTTTGTCATTTGTATGCATTCTTTTGAAATGGCCTTTTGCCCATTTTTGATTAATATTAACATTATTATTGTTGTTTTGCTGTTAAGTCCCTTATATATTCTAGATATTAACCCGTTGTCACATCTACAGTTTGCAAATATTTTCTCCCATTCTGTAGGTTGTCTCTTCCCTCTCTTAACAGTTTCCATTGCTATGGAAAAGCTTTCTAGTTTGATATAATCCTATTTGCCTATTTTTTCTTTTGTTGACTATCCTTTTGAAGTTTTATCTAAAAAGTCCTTGCCCAGCCCAATGCCCTGATGTATTTCTTCTATGTTTTCTTCTATTAGAGTCAGGTTTTACATTAAGAACTTTAATCCATTTTGAGTTGATTTTTATATATAGTGAGAGATAGGGATCTAGTTTCATTCTTCTGCATGTAGATAAACTAATTTTCCCAGTACCACTTATTGAAGAGACTATCTTTTCCCCAACATGTATTTTTGGTACATTTGTTGAAAATCAGTTGGTTGTAGGTGTGTAAATTTACTTCTGGGTTCTATATTCTGTTCCATTGGTCTATGTGTCTGTTTTTCATGCCAGCACCATGTTGTTTTGTAGTTACTATAGCTTTGTAGTATATTTTGAAGTGAGGTAGTATGAAGCTTCCAGCTTTGTTCTTTTTGCACAGGATTGCTTTGGTTGTTTTGGGGTCTTTTGTACTAGATAAATTTTAGAATTGTTTATTTCTATTTTTGTGAAGAATGTCATTGGTATTTTGATAGGAACTGCATTAAATCTGTACATCACTTTGGGTCGTTTGGCCATTTTATGACGTTAATTCTTACAATCCACAAATATGGGACACCTTTCCACGTATTTGTATTATTTTACATTTCTTTCATCAAAGTTTTATAGTTTCCGTAAAAAGATTTTTCGATTTTTCACCTCCTTAACTAAGTTTATTACTAGGTATCTTTTTTTTGTAGTTGTTGTAAATGAAACTGTTTTCTTGATTTCTTTTTCAGATAGTTGACTATGGGCATATAGAAATGCTACTGATTTTTTATGTTTACTTTGTATACTGCAACTTTACTAAATTTGTTTATTAGTTCTAACAGTTTTTCAATGGAGTCTTCAAGGTTTTCTATATATGAGATCATGTCATCTGCAAACAGTGGCACTTAGCTTCCTCCTTTCAAATTTGAATGCCTTTTATTTCTTTCTCTTGCCTAATTGCTCTGGCTAGGGCTTCATGTAGTACATTAAATAGAAATGGTAAAAGTGGACATCTTTGTCTAGTTCCTGACCTTACAGGATAAGCTTACAATTTTTCCTCATTCTGTATGATGTTAGCTGTGTGTTTGTCATATATGGCTGTTACTGCATTGAGGCAAGTACCATGTGAATCTAATTTGTTGAGCGTTTTAATCATGATAGTAAATTTTATCAAATGTTCTTTCTGCCTCTATTGAAATTATATTTTAAAAAATCATTCTTTCTGTTAATGTGCATATCACATTTATTGGTTTGCAAATGTTAAACCATACATGCATCTCCGGAATAAACTCCACTTGATCATAGTGAATGATTTGTTTAATGTGCTGTTGGATTCAGTTTGCTGGCATCTCATTAAGAATTTTCACATTTATGTTCATTGGTGATCCTAGCCTGTACTTTTTTCTTTGTTGTTGTGTGATTGTTTGATTTTGAAATCAGGGTAATGCTGGCCTCGTAAGATCACTTTTGAAGTATTCCTTCCTCTTCAACTTTTCGGAATAGTTTGAGAAGAACTAGTATTAGCTCTTCATTAAATGTTTGGTAGAATTCAGCTGGGAATCCGTCCAGTCCTGAGCTCTTCTTTGATGGAGGACTTTTTATTACTGATTCAACGTCCTCAGTCATTACTGACCTGCTCAGATTTTCTATTTCTTCACGGTTCAATCTTGACAGGTTGTATGTGTCCAGGAATTTATCCATTTCTTCTACTATAGTTTGGATATGGTTTGTTTGTCCCCACCAAATCTCATGTTGAATTTTGGTTTCAATATCAGAGCTGGGGTCTATGGGAAGTGTTTGGGTTATGGGTACAGATCTCTCATAAATAGATTAATGTCCTCCCTTGGTGAATGTAAGTGAGTTCTCATTTTATTAGTTCCCACCAAAGCTGGTTGTTAAAAAGCTTGGGATCTCTCACTATGGGATCTTGCACATTCTGGCTCCTCTTTACTTTCTGCCATGAGTGAAAGCAGCCTGAGTCCCTCATCAAAAACTGAATAGGTGCTGGCACCATGCTTTTCGTACCTGCAGAACTGTGCATCAAATAGTCCTCATATCCTTATAAATTACCCAGCCTCCAGTAATCCCTTATGGTAGCACAAAATGGACTATGTTATCAAATTTGTTGGCATATAGTTGTTACGGCAGCATCTCATCATCCTTTGTATTTCTGTGGTATCAGCTGTAATATCTCTTGTTTAATATCTGATTTTATTTGTCTTCTTTTATTTCTTAGTCTAGCTAAAGGTTTTTCAAGTTTGTTATTGTTTCAAGAAATTAACTCTTCATTTTGTTGATCTCCTGAAATTTTTTAGCCTCCTTTTTTTTTTTTTTTCCTATTCTGAGATTTGTTTCTTGTCTTCTACAAGGGAACAAAACATTTCTCTAGTAACAGAAACCAAAGAAAAAGGCATGTACCAAATGCCTGAAAAATTCAAAATAATGATCTTAAGGAAACAGCCAGATACAAGGAACCCAGAAAAACAACACAATGAAATAAAAACAATTCATGGGAAGTACAGCAAGATGGTGGAATAGAAGGCTACACTCTTTGTTCCCCCAACCTAGAAACACCAAATTTTAACAACCATGTGTACACAGAAAAGCACCACCACAAGAGCCAAAAGTCAGGCACCAGCTCTGCCGCAACGGGGTAGAAGAACAAGCAGGCCCCTAGGGTCCCTGAGTCAAGGTCTAGGTTCTTGCACAGCACTTCAGGACCTTCCCTAGGCCAGAGGGGAGCCCATTGTCCTGACAGCTGAGTCCTGTGCCTGTCAGCATTCACCACAAGCTAAGAGAAAAGCACTTGGGCTTTATGCGAACATTGGTGGTGGCCTGGTAGAGCTCCCCACTATCAGTGGTGGTGGTGGTCTCAGGGAGAGGCCCCTCTGCCTGTGAAAAGGGGAGAGAAGAGCAGCAAGCACTTTGTATTGTGGTTTGAATATCAGCTTAACTGCAGTAGAATAGAACATCAGGTAAGTTGCTAAGGTTTTTTATTCTAATCCCTGGCTCCCAGACAGCATCCCTGGGGACACATTTGGGGTCTGGGGAAACTTGTCATTCTGAAGTGAAGGGCCTTGGGCAAGGCTCAGTACTGTGTAGGCTTCAGGTCTAACCCAGCATAGTTTCAACAGTGGTGGCCACAGGTGTGCTTGCCTCACCACACCTCCGGTTCCAGGTGGCTCAGCACAGAGACAGAGACTCTATATGTTTGGGAGAAAGTAAGGGAGAAGAACAAGGCCTCTGCCTTGTAATCCATAGAACTGCTCTGGATCTCAACCAAGACCACCAAGGTGCTACCTCCATGAGTCTGCAAAAATCACAGTGTCTTGGGCTTGAGGCCCAAGTGCCTTCGAATGCTTGGAAAGACTTCCAAAGAAGGACAAGCACAAATAAGCCCAGACTGTGAAAACCACAATAAATATCTAACTCTTCAATGCCCAGACACGGACGAGTATCTACAAGCATCAACACCATCCGGGAAAACATGACCTCACCAAATGAACTATATAAAGCACCAGGGACCAATCCTGGAGAAACAGAGATATAAGTCCTCTCAGATAGAAAATTCAAAATAGCTATTTTGAGAAGACTCAAAGAAATTTAAGACAATTTAATTGATAAATGATGCATGTCTTCTGAGTGTTTCGCCAGTCAGCTGTTCTCCCATTAGTTTCCCTTTCCTTGGGCCTCTGTATTCCCAAAGACACAACAATACTGAAGTTAAGCCAATTAATAAGCTTACAATGGCTTCTAAGTATTCAAGCGAAAAGAAGAGTTTCATGTCTCTCACTTTAAATCAAAAGCTAAAAATGATTAACCTTAGTGAGGAAGGCATGTCAAAAACTGAAACCAGCCTCTTGTGCCAAACAGTTATCCAAGTTGTGAATGGAAAGGAATAGTTCTTGAAGGACATTTAAAACGCTATTCCAGTGAACACACAAATGATAAGAAAGTGAAATAGCCATTCTGATGATATGGAGAAAGTTTGAGTGGTTGAGATAGAGTAGGAAACCACCCAAAACATTCCCTTAAGTCAAAGCCTAATTCAGAGCAAGGCCTTAACTCTCTTCAATTCTGAGAGGGGTGAAGAAGCTTCAGAAGAAAAGCTGGGAACTAACAGAGGTTCGTTCACGAGGTTTAGGGAAAGAAGCCGTCTTTAAACCATTAATGTGCAAGGTAAAGCAGCAAGTGCTGATATAGAAGCTGCAGCAAGTTATCCAGAAGATCTCACTAAGATGAAGGATGAAGAGGGCTACACTAAATAACATATTTCCAATGAAGAAAAAAACAGCCTTGTATTTGAAGAAGCAGCCATCTAGGACTTTCACTGCTAAAGAAGAGAATTCAATGGCCGGCTTCAAAGCTTCAATGGAAAGGCTGACTCTCTTGTTCGGGGCTAATGCAGCTGTTAACTTTAGGTTGAAGCCAATGGTTATTTAATCAATCAGAAAATCCTAGGTAATTTAAGAATTATTCTAAATTTACTCTGTGCTCTGTAAATGGAGCAACAAAGCCTGGATGACAGTACATCTGTTTACAGTATAGTTTAATGAATATTTTAAGCCCACCATTGAGACTTACTGCTCAGAAAAAAAGACTGCTTTAAAAATATTACTTCTCATTACGCACTTAGTTACCCAATAGCTCTGATAGAGATATACAATAATATTAATGTTGTTTTCAAATGTGCTAATCCATTCTTCAGCCCATGGATTAAGGAGTCATTTCAACTTTGATGTCTTATTTAAAAAACACATTTTGTAAGGCTATAACTGCCATAGACAGTGATTTCTCTGATAGATCTGGTCAAAATAAGTAGAAAACCCTCTGGAAAAATTCACCATTCTAGATGTCATTAAGAATATATGTAATTTGCTGGGTATGGTGGCTCATGCCTATAATCCCAGCTATAATCCCAGTACTTTGGGAGGCTGAGGTCAGAGGATTGCTTGAGCCCAGGAGTTTGAGAGCAGACTGGGCAACAGAGTGAGATCTTGTCTCTGCAAAGAACCAAACAAACAAACCAAAAACAAAACCAAACCAAACCATATATCTATATGTAAAAAGGTCAAAATATCAACATGAGCAGTAAGTTGAAAAAAGTTTATTCAAACCCTCATGGATGACATTAAGGGTTCAAGACTTCAGTGGAGGAAGTAACTACAGATGTGGTAAAAATAGCAAGAGAACTAGAATTGGAGACTGACAATGTGACTGAATCACTGCAATCTTATCATAAAACTTGAATGGATGAGAAGTTGCTTCCAATGAACAAGCAAAGAAAGTGGTTTCTTGAGATGAAATCTACTCTTGGTAAGGATGCTGTAAACATTGTGCGAATGACAATAAAGCATTTAGTTTATTATATATACTTAGCTGATAAAGCAGTGGCAGAGTTTGAAAGAATTTACTACAATTTTGAATGAAGTTCTACTGTGGGTAAAATGCTATCAAACAGTATCACGAGGTGCAGAGACTTCATTGTTGTCTTATTTTAAGTAATTACCACAACCATCCCAACCTTCTGCAACCCTGATCCATAAGCAGCCATCAACATTGAGACAAGAACCTACACCAGCAAAAAGATAACAAATTACTGAAGGCTCCGACAATCATTAGCATTTTTTGGCAACAAAGTAATTTAAGTAGTTTTTTATTTAAGGTATGAACACTTTTAGACATAATATTATTGCATACTTAATAGACTATTGCATAGTGTAAGCATAACTTTTATATGCCAGGGGAAACCAAAAAGTTTGTGTGACTTGCTTTATTGCAATAGTTGCTTTATTGCAGTAGTCTGGAACCAAACTCTCAACATCTCTGAGGTATTACAGACATAGCAGAAAACTTCCCAAGTTCTAGGAGAGATATGGGTATCCGGCTTCAGGAAGCTCAAATTTGCCTTTATTTTCATCTGTGCACTGCACACTTCCTCCCTTATAAACTGTTCTCCATAAACAGCTGGCCTGGTGGGTTCTGAATCAAAGTTTATAATTAAGTAGAAAGGGCTAAAAATTGGGATTCATGGGGCTGCAGGTCCTCCCACAGGTGAAACACGGAGAAGTGTCTTCTCTGGACCCTCCTACTTGTATTTAGTGAATGACTCACTCACCCTCACAATGCTCATTTTTTTCCTACCCTCTCCCACTCATGTGCTTGTTAAAAGTGAGTGAATCCTGTAATTTTGCAACCTCTCTCCAGAAACTATTACCAAAAAAAAAAAAAAAGATGTGAAATGACTATCAAAAAAGTGGTTTAAATTTACCTGAAAGGAGTTACAAAATGGTGGAATGAAACCACACAACAGTATTTTAATTTCTAGTTATTTTTTAATAGTCAAGATTTAATAACAGTTTATTTAAAAGGGCCTAAAGGTATATTTATTATTTGACAATTCCATTAATGTACTTAATACTGCACATTTCCACAATTTTCTTAATATATACCAAGTGATAATTACTATTTGTAGCTAACAGCCAAAAAATCTATACATTAATATTTAGTAGAAATATAGTCTGGTAACCTTTCATTATTCCTTTTCACATACTCAATTTATTATAACTATAGATAAAATTTTACTGCACAGTAATTGACTCTCTTCACCCTTTCTCCTCTCTCTTGTAGATATCATCTACCCTCCTTATTTCAACTACCATCATCAGACATATGACTTATAAATCTCAGACTTCAGCTTAGTTAGTTCTGTATTTTACTGGCCTATTGCCTGGTTTCACCTGCATGCCCTACAGATAGCTCTATCTTAGTATGTTTAAATAGAATCTCGTCTTCTTCCAACTTTCTTTCCCTAGACTAATTCCCTCTGCTAACCTATGATGGTACCTCAATTTTTTGGACCTTCCACACACGGTCTTTTTTGATCATAGATTTTTTTTGCAATCCCCCTCCTCCTTCCTCCCTCTGTGATGTCCTAGTTATGTCAGGCTTTTCTTAGCAGTGATTCCTTTCCTTTCTAGCCTCACCTCCTTACCCTACATTTGTTTTCACTTACACTGCTACATCATTAATAACCTTGAAACACCACTCCGATTATTTCATTCCCTTGTTCAAAAACATCCAGGTGCTTCCTATCAAATAAATGTGTTTCAACCTTGTTTATCCAGACTCTACTGCCAATGACTCTTATTTTTCTTTTGCTTAGTTTTTAAAGTGCTTTTATACAGATTATATTATTTGATACTAACAAAAAATCCATAAGGTAAGAAATTCAGGTAAAAATATGCTCATGCTTCAAATGAGGAAAATTGGCTAGAGAAGAAAGCTGGATTGGTTAAGAAGAAAGGTTGTTTGATTAGAAATTATTGACTGGAAAATTGCAAAAATTTGTCTACAGCCCAAGACTCTTAATTCACAATTCAAGGAGCTGGGCACTAAACCTTCCTCATAAAAAGGCAGCCTGGCCAAACTGGATGCTCACTGTTCCCAAAAGCCTTTCCCTCCCTCATGCTTTCTCTCATGCAATCTGACAATACTTAGCCTTATTCTCCATTCATCTACATCCTTTTCATCTTTTAAAGGCTTCATCTGTTCTTCCTCTGACTCATAGAATGATTCATACAATTGCTTTTAATCACACTCTGCTCTCTTGGTCTCCTTTTTACTGTTTCAACTTCTTACTAAAATAAATTATTCTTGCTTAGCTTTTTACATACTTAGCTTTTCCTTTCAAACAGATTTTCATTATTGTGAGGTCTTGGCCTATATTTTAAATGTCTTCGTATTCCCCACATATTGTATTTAGTATGTGCAGAGCAAAGATTTGCCACATGCATGTAGTTTTTGACATTGGATTTTTTTTAATGGCAAGATATTTTACATATACTGTTTGATTTGTTTTGATTTTTGTTTTCAGACTATAATATCGACATCATTCTATCTAGGATCCTTCTCGTGTGGAAAAACTGGTAGCATTTTTACTATACAGCGAATCCCTGGAATGCTTTCCACAAAGTTGGCACTTGCTAAACATCGACTGACTTTCACTGAATTGTTAGAATCATCAACTGTATTAAATAGGCTACTAATGGCTACATCGCATTAATATTCTGAGAAATTAAAAACTCATTTTTCTACTTTTTGGTTTTTCATTTCGTTCTAACTCAAGTATACTAAACACAGAATATGACTTTATCAAGTTGTTACTTTAAAGGAATCTGGCCATTTCTTATAATAACTGTTCTGCCGTTACTTTTTGGGAGCTTGCACTAATGCAAATAATTGTATTCAAAACAAAAATGGATAGTGATTAGGTCTTTCAGCTAAGCACAAAGGAATAAAAATATTTCATTCCTTCACCCACCATACCATGATGTATTTTTCTAGCACTAGAAATGTTTTCTTCTCTAAGGTGCTCCTGCTGTTGAGAAAGCTTTTCTGATGTCAGTAAGCTTTTGAACAGCACTGAACTGAGTTACATTTACCATGGAGCTCGCCATGTTGCCTTTTACATGTCCCTGGCTTATATCTCGTATGGTAATTTTTCCAGGGTGGTCCAGGAAGCGAGCCACTTTAGCTAAAACCCCTGCGGGCTGACACACAAAGGCAGAGAATAGATTCAGTTTGAATGTTCCTTAATTACCTTCCTAAGACTGACAGTAAAGATGAGTGAAACATTGTTAACACTGACTTAATACTGACCCTAGTGAACCAATACTGCAGTACTGAATTGTAACATTACCAAAGTACTGAGGATCAAAGACATCTATGTAAGATGTTTAAGGGTATCTGCACAAAATGAGAGCATTGTTCTTAACATCAGTTGTGTTGCTCGTGTGTAAACATCCTGCAGTATAAAAATTTTAGCTGTGTCTTAAAGATGCGACACAGGTTTCATCAAGACATGTTCCTGTACTTCTAGCACCCCTACCCTACTTGTACACAGTTAAGAGTCAGCACAGAGAAAAGCTTTGGCCCCAGCCGGACTTTCCAGACACTGCAGCTAAGAGAATTCACTAGTAATCCAGGGCTTGGTCTTCCACTCTGCAAGCACAAAAACATAATTTCATAATTTTATTGGGAGGTAATACAGCTTTAGAGAACCAATTCACATGTAAAATTTCAGATTTGCCCTGAGTTACAAAGGTATAAGGAGGTCCAGAGTTCAAGAGGGCTGACTAGATGCAGCTAGTACCTGCCTCATCTACGGAAAGGAACCAAAATAGCAAATACTCACACTTTGAATAGACAATCTAAGAGAGCATATTGGGATTCAATAAAGAAGCAATGGGAAGCACCAAAAGCAAAGAAGGAGAGGGAAGCAAGCAACCTGCTCAGCTGGGATTGGCTGGGAGCTGGGAGAACCTCCCACAAGTGGGGAAAGGGTAAGTGACAGACCCCCAGGGCTCCATATTCCCTCTACAGACTTTCATAATCTCAGCTACAGGAGAGCCCCTTGACTTATACGGGGCTTGTGATTGTCATCGGGAGCTGCCTACAGGCTGCACAGGGGCACTGCTCTACAGAGGAAACTCAAGCTGAGTACCACAGGCTTCTGAGCCTTCAGCAGCTACAGCTTGGTGCCATTCTGAGAGCCAAACCCCCAAAGGACTGTGTCTCGCTGGTGCTGCCACTGCTGTTACTGTGCCCAAGATGGGACGGGAGAGGCTGAGCATCTTCACATACCTCCGGGAAAAATCTTACTGCCATTGCTGTGGGCTGTTGTGGGACTGAGGTGCTTTCAAAGTGCACTCCCCACAGCGACCTATCTATTCTGTTCCCACTAAGTATAGCCCTGCCTTCTTGGTGGCAGGCCCACAGGTGGGGATATCCTGAAAGCCCAGCCTCCAAAGGTCTGCCTTATGCCCTGGAGCTGGGGCTGATGTTGCCATTGCTGCTGCTGGACCAAAAAAGGGGAGGAGAGGCTGAGCAGGTAATTGTCACTGTTGCAGGCTGCTGTGGGACTGAGGAGCAAGGAAACCATGTATCCCACAGCTACCTCCTTACTCTGTTCCCACTGAGAGTGGCCCCACTTGCCCTGGTGGCAGGCCCACGATAATGTGCTGCTTCCCACACCTGAGCACTCCTCTGGTGGCGGGGGGACAACCCCACCTCTGTTTATCAAAACTAGCACCTGAACACACTACCAGGGGTCCTGAAGATAAGTCTACCAGCTTGGTCCTGTTCTCTGCATATGTGAATACACCATCCAGGGGTCTGGAAACCATCCAGCCCAGTTTGCCACTGTTGGAGGCTGAATACTCTTGGGATCTGAGGTTGGGGCAAACCAACCTGCCGATATGACCACAGATGACATCTACCCATATGGGTCTGCCCAATCTGTTGCAGCCACCACAACAGACCTCTTGGGTTCCCACATTATATCCAAGGTCCAGAAAACCAAGAACCCTCCCACATGCCTGGCTTACCACTGCCACTGATAGCATCTGAGCAAGCCACATGAAAGTCAATGAACTGGCCCACCATGACCCACTAATACTGATGCCAGCATATACTACCTTGGGGCCCACATACAGGCATGCTAAGCTTACCACTGCCACCACTGGGGCCCAAAGACTGGCCAACCTAGCATCTTAGTTCCCAGAACATCTTCAACACAGCTTCTACTAATAATGATACCCTAGGCCACAGAGAAAATCACAGATACCACTGATGCTATTTACAGTCAGTAAAATCATATGAATATCACACTACTGCATGGACCTAAAATCAAAGGTAATGCACCCTCTCCAACCCAACTCATTTATACATCTTCAAGAAAAAGTCATCGCCTACAAAAGCAAATTCAAAAAATTAGGACCAATAGTTACACCAGATGCACAGATATCAATATAAGGACACAGGAAACATGAAAGAGCAAGGAAAGAAACTTTCAAATAAGCATGATAATTCTCCAATAACAGACCTTAATCAAAACAAAATTCACAAAATCCCAAAGAATTAAAAATGCTAATTTTAATGAAGCTCTGTGAGATACAATATAATTCTGAAAAACAATAGAGAGAAATCAACAAAACAATTCAGGATATAAATGATAATTTTACCAAATAAATAATTTTTTAGATAACCAAACAAATTCTGAAACTGAATAATTCACTGAATGAAATACAAAATACATTCACAAGTTTCAACAATAGAGTAGATCAAGTGGAAGAATCTCAGAACTTGAAGACAGGTCTTTCAAAATAATCCAGTCAGACAAAAAGAAAGAGAATGATCAATGCCTTCATGACATTTAGTACCAAATAAAGCAACCACATATTCAAATTATTGCTGTCTCTGCAGGAAAAGAGAGAATGAAAGGGTTAAAAAACCTACTTAATTGCTGGGTGCGGTGGCTTACGCCTATAATTCCAGCATCTTAGGAGGCTGAGATGGGCAGATCACCTGAGGTCAGGAGTTCGACACTAGGCTGGCCAATATGGTGAAACCTCATTTCTACTAAAAATACAAAAATTAGCTGGGCATGGTGGTGTGCACCTGTAATCCCAGCTACTCGGGAGGCTGAGGCAGGAGAATCATTTCAACCAGGAGGTGGAGTTTGCAGTGAGCCAAGATTGTACCATTGTATTCCAGCCTGGGTAACAAAGTGAGACTCTGTTTCAAAAAACCTACTTAACAGAATAATAGATGAAAATTTCCCAAGTCTAGCAAGAGACCTAGACATTCAGATATAGGAGACCCATATATCCCCAAACAGATATAATGCAGAAAGGTGTTCTCCATAGCACATTATACTCAAAGTGTCTAAAGTCAAAGCAAAAGAGGATCCTAAAAGCAGAAAGAGAAAAGCATCTAGTCATCTATAAGCGAACTCCCATCAGACTAACAATGGATTTCTCAGCAGAAACTTTATGTGCCAGGAGATAATGGTATATTCAAAGTGTTGAAAGAGGAAAAAAAAAAAAAAAAAACTGCCATTCAAGGATACTGTATCTAACTAAATTATCCTTCATAAATGAAGAAGATATAATGTCTTTCCTAGATAAGCAAATGATGGTTAAATTCATAACCACTAGATTGGCCCTACAAGAAATGTTCAAGAGAGCCCTAAACTTGGAAGTGAAAAGATGACATTCACAATCATGAAAACACACAAAACTGTAAAACTCATTGGTAAACTAAACTTACAAATGAGGAGAAGAAAGGACTCAAATGATACCACTACAGTAAAATACCAAACCACAATGACAAACAATAAGAGGGAAAGAAAGTAACAAAGAATATATAAAATAACCAGAAAACAATGAACAATATGACAGTAACAAAGTCTCATATATCAATAATAATTCTGAAAGAAAATTGATTAAATTCTCCACTTGAAAGATACAGACTGGCTGAATGAATAAAGAAAAACAATTCAAATATATGCTGCCTATAAGAAATTAACTTTATCTACAAAGACACAAATAGATTAAAAATACAGTGAGGAAAAAGATATTCCAAGCAAATGGAAACCAAAATAAAATAAGAGTAGCTATATTTTTATTAGATAAAGCAGACTTTAAGTCTAAAACAGTAAAAAAGAAAGAAAAAGAAAATCACTATATACTGATAAAGGGATTAATTCAGTAAGAGAATATAACAATCCAAAATACACATGCACCCAAAACTAGAGCACCAAGATTCATAAAATAAATATTACTAGGCCTAAAGAAAAACAGACAGCAATACAATAATAGCAAGGGACTTCAACACCCCACTCACTAAACAGATCATTGAGACAGAAAATCAACAAAGAAATACTAGTTTTAAACTAGACTACAGAACAAATGATCCTAACAGTTTTTTAAATAACATTTTATCTCACAACTGCAGAATATACATTATTCTCATCATTACGTGAAACATTCTTCAGGATAGACCATATGTTAGGCCACAAAACAAGTCTCAACAAATTTTTTAAAAGAAAAATTTCATCAAGTATCTGCTTGGAATAAAATGAGAAATCAACAAACAAGGGACTTTGGAACCTATACAAATACATGAAAATCAAACAACATGCTTCTGAATGACCATTGCAAGGAAATAATTAAGACAAGAAAAACAATTTCTTGAAACAAATAAAAATGAAAATACATAAACTGTGATACAGCAAAAGCAGCGCTAAGAGGGAAGTTCATAACAATAAATGCCTACATCAAAAATGTAGCAATACTTCAAATAAACAACATAATGATGCACCTCGGGAAACCAAAAAGCAAGAACAAACCAAACCTCAAATTCGTAGAAGGAAAGAAATAATAAAGATCAGAACAGAACTGAAGAAAACAGAGACTAAACACACACACACACACACACACACACACACACACGATCTGTGAAACAAAAAATTGGTTCTTTGAAAAGCTAAACCAAATTGATAAACCTCTAGATAGATTAACCAACAACAGATAGAAGACCCAAATAAACAAAATCAGAAAGGAAGAAGGAAACATTGCAACTGACATGACAGAAATACAAATGACCATCAGAGAC
Source organism: Macaca nemestrina (assembly GCF_043159975.1). Lineage (NCBI taxonomy): Eukaryota > Metazoa > Chordata > Mammalia > Primates > Cercopithecidae > Macaca > Macaca nemestrina. The sequence goes on from NC_092140.1 coordinate 87,880,737, forward strand.
TATTATGAACAACTACAGACTAACAAACAAACTGGAAAACCTAGAGGAAATGGATAAATTCCTGAAAACATACAACCTACCAGGATTAAGTCAGAAAGAAATAGAAAATCTGAACAGTTCAATAATGTGTGGCAAGATTGAATCAGTAATAAAAAGTCTCCCAACAAAGAAAAGTTTAGGACTTAATAAATTCACTGCAGAATTCTACCAAATGTAAAAAGAAGAACTTAATAGTAATTCTTCTAAAACTAGTATGGAATATTGATAAAGAAGGAATTCTTCCAAAATCACTATCAGGACAGTATTACCCTGATTTCAAAACCAAACAAGGACACAACGACAACAATAACAACAAAACTACAGGACAATATCCTTGATAAACATAGATGCAAAAATTCTCATACTAGCACGTCAAACCGCACATCAAAAAGATAATACACCGTGATCAAGTGAGATTTAAAACAAGGTTGCAAGGATGGTTCAACATATGCAGATCAATAATCATGATACATCACATCAACAGAATGAAAGACATAAACCATATAATCATCTCAATAGACACAGAAAAGGCATTCGAGAAAATTAAGCTTCCCATCATAATAAAAATGCTCAACAGACTAGGAATGGAAGAAACTTACTTCAAAGTAATAAAGGCCATATATGAAAAACCCACAGCTAGCATCATGTTCAACAGGAAGAAGCTGAAAGCCTTTCCTCTAAGATAAAGATCAAGATAAGGATGCCTGCTTTCACCACTCCTATTCAACAAACTACTGAAAGTCCTACCCAGAGCAATCAGGCAAGAGAAAGAAAGAAAAGGAATTCAAATGCGAAGAAAAGTAAGTCACATTGTCCCTATATTCTTTTTTTTTTTTTTGAGGTGGAGTCTCGCTCTGTCGCCCAGGCTGGAGTGCAGTGGCACGATATCGGCTCACTGCAAGCTCCACCTCTCGGGTTCACGCCATTCTCCCGCCTCAGCCTCCGAGTAGCTGGGACTACAGGCGCCCGCCACCACGCCCGGCTAGTTTTTTGTATTTTTAGTAGAGACGGGGTTTCATCATGTTAGCCAGGATGGTCTCGATCTCCTGACCTCGTGATCCACCCGCCTCGGCCTCCCAAAGTGCTGGGATTACAGGCTTGAGCCACCGCGCCCGGCCAAATTGTCCCTATATTCTGATGACGTTATTTTATATCTAGAAAACCCAAAGACTAATGTTGCTGGCTAAATTGGATATCTATATGCAGAAGAATGAAACTGGACCCCTATCTCTCACCATATACAAAAATCAACTCAAGATGGATTAAAGAATAAAATATAAGACTACTATAAAACTATAAAAACTAAAAACTACTATGAAACTGTAAAACTACTAGGAAAAATGGGGTAAAACTTGGGAACATTTGTCTAGGCAAAGATTTTACAGCTAAAACTTCAAAAGCACAGACAGTGAAATGAAAATAGACAAATGAGGCTAAATTAAATGAAAAAGCCTCTGCACATCAAAGGAAATGATCGACAGAGTGAAGGGATAAACTATTGAATGGGAGAAAATATTTGCAAACTATTTATCTGACAAGGAAGTAAAATTTAAAATATACATGATGTTCAAACAACTCAGCAGTTTAAAAAAAAATACAAATAATCCCATTAAAAACCAGGATAAGGAGATGATAGACATTTCTCAAAAAAAGACATAGATAGCCAATAGGTATATGAAAAAATGCCCAACATCACTAAGCATCAGGGAAATATAAACCAGAATCACAATGAGACAGCATCTTACCCCAGTTAGACTGGCTAATATTAAAAAGACAAAAAATAACAGAAACAGGTGAGGATTCAGACAAAAGAAAACTCACCCCCCTCTTTGTGAAAATGTAAATTAGTACAATCACCATAAAAAACAGTGTGGTAAGCTGGGTGAGGTGGCTTACACCTTTAATACCAGTGCTTTTGAAGGTAAGGTGGGAGGACTGCTTGAGTTAGGAGTTCTAGATCAGCCTGGGCAACATAGAGAGACCTCCATCTCTACAAAAAATTTAAAGAAAACAGCCAGGTGTGGTAGTGTGCACCTGTAGTCCTAACTACTCTGGAGGCTGAGGCAGGAAGATTGCTTGAGTCCAAGAGTTCAAGACTGCAGCTATCATCGCACAACTGCACCCCAGCTTGTGAAACATAGCAAAACTCTACCTCAAAAAAACAAAACAAAAAAAACAAAAACAGAAACAACAAAAAACCCAGAAAAAAACAGTATAGAAATTTTTCAAAAAACTAAAAATAGAACTACCATACTATCCAGCAATCCTAGCACTAGGTATTTATCAAAAGGAAAAGAAACCTATATATCAAAGGAATACCTGCACTTGTGTGTTCATTGCAGAACTATTTATAATAGCAAATATATGGAATCATCCTAAGTGTCCAATGACAGATGAATAAAGAAACTATCATGTATACACACAATGGAATACTATCTGGCCACCAAAAAGAACGAAATCACGTCATTTTTCAGCAACATGGTTGGAACTGGAGGTTATTATGTTAAGTGACATAAGCCAGGCATGGAAAGACAGATGCTGTATGTCCTCCCTTGTAAGTGGGAGCTGAAGAAATCGATCCCCATTGAGATAGAGAATAGAATGACAGACACCAGAGGCTGGGAAGGGTATGTGGATGGGAGTGGGGATAAAGAGAGGTGTGTTTGTGAGTACAAACGTGCAATTATAGAACAAATTAGCCCCAATATTTGATTGTAGACTTGGGTGACTATAGTTAGCAATGATGTATTGTATATTTCAAAGTAGCTGAAAGAGGGGACTAGAGATGTTACCAACACACAGAAATGATAAATACTCAAGGTGATGAATACCCCCCAAATATCCTGATCTGATCATTGCACATTCTATGCATGTAACAAATATTCACATGTACCTTATAAATATGCACATTTTTTGTATCAGTAAAAAAAAAAATTTTTTTTTAAAGTTACAAGGGATTCATTTATCTTTAGTCAGGGAATAGTTGTTTGGTTGATTCCTCATCTAGTATACCTATTACCACAGAACAGAACACAGCAATCAGAAAAAAAAAAAAAATGTTGGAAATCCATATGGGACACTTCATCCAGGGTGTACAAAAGGCTTGAACATTTTCCCTACTCCAACTGTATAATTTTTAGTGACCGAAATATTGGCTACCCTCAGAAACATCTCCTTTTTGACCAGTGTTGATCTATATTTGTTTGGACCATTTTTTTCTAGATTCTAGAAGGGAGACTGATTTCCTCCCTTCAGTGAGGTCATTAGATAATACTTATATTTTAATCCCTTTGAGGAGATTCAGGATTCATTACAGCCTAGTGGTAACGCACATGTTATCTGAGGTAAACAGACCTAAATTTAGGACACATATTCAACACTTCACATTTGTGTGATCTTAAGCAATTTTCTCCAAGTCTCAATTTTTCCATCCATCAAATGGAGATGATACTTACACCTATATCATAAAGTTGCTCTGAGGTTTAACTGGATTATTCATGTAAAGTCCTTAGTACATAGTAAAGTGGTCAAAAGTGGCAGCTGTTAGTATTGTGTGTGTATTATTGCATATGAATGAAATTTGACTTTCTCCCCACTGAACTTGGCATTCTTCTCTCCATGTTGAACTGATGAAACTGCACAGACAGTACTGTATAGCTGGCAAAGTTTTTACCACGTGTAAACAATGTGCATGACAGGCAAAACATCAAGATGTCAATTTCTAAAAAAAAAATGAAGAAAACACAGGTAAAACTAGTATCCCCATTTTAAACCCATGGAAACTGAAGCTTAGACATTAATAAAATTTGACCAAAAAGCTAGTAAGATATGAAGTATACCAACAAAGGTGGTCAAAAAGCAAATTCCTCTAAAATAAAGTTCATCTTTCTTATTATTTCAAAAATTGGTGAAATATTTGCACGTGGGAAAGAAAAATACACCAAATAAGCTGGTTAAAATCTTTTAGTAAGCAACAGTAATAAACAATGACATAGCTTGTCACATGCTGAATAGTGCAGATTTAGGCATGTTTTATAAAACTCAGACACTGAGATGTGTTTGGTTCTTAGATTCTTTTTAGCACCTTCTTTGCTGGGATGGTCATACCCTTAATACTGACTATTCTATTCATCATTTCTCATTTTCTGCTCAGCATACAAGAAGTCTATCACTTTCTTTTAAATGAGAATTGGTGTAAATCCATCCATATTATAAATCATACGAGGTCCACTTTTGCATGTCTCTTAATTTTATCTTTTCCTAAGATTTTTGTCATTATCCAAAGAGAGAACTTGTCACAATGCCTCTAGCACAGAACTGTCTACTGCAGAATTCCTAATCAGGCCTATATCTTCAGTTGCCTATTTGATATCCCACACTTTGAAGTCAAGCAGGCATTTCTTTCATACTAGCATGCCTTAAATAATTTCATTGTTCTTTATTCCTAAGCCCACTCTACCCTTATTCTCCCCATCTCAGTGAACTGTACCACTCTTAACCCAAGAGCTCTAATTAGAAAACAAAGCATCATCCTTCAGTCTTTCCTGTCCAATCAATTACCACGGCATGCCCATTCTTCCTCAGCACTATCTCTCAGATGCCATCTGGTCTCTGCATCCTCCTACAACCACCCTGTTCAGGCCACTGTAACTGATCATCTGTGTTGCTCCAACAGCCACCTGAGCTCTTCAATCTTTTCTTTGCATTGCAGCGAGAGCAGAATGATATTTCCAAAATAGAAATCTAATTTTGTCATTTTACCTAAAACTTTTTAGGTGTCACCTATTTCTATTGCAAGAATGAAACACAACTCCTTTATATGGCCACAGGGCCCTATAAGATTGACTCCTTGCCCTCCTCTCCAAACTCTTGTTATTCACTCATTTGAGCTCTAGTTTTTTGCTGTATCCAAGCTTTCAGTTCCATGGAGGCATCCCATCCACTTAGCCAGCGCACTTGTGAATTTCTCACTTACTTCACACTTTCCTTGCCTCTTCACTGGGATACCTTGGTATCACCTGCAAAGTTCAGCTAGAACATAATATTTTTAAAGAAGTTTTTTCTGAACCTGGTTTGGGAAGGATGTTCTTGTCTTAGTAGAGCACTTATCACATTTATTTTATGCTTGTCTGTTCACTTATCTGTGTACCCCCAAAGTCTGAAAGGTCCATGAATTAAGAGGCCATGGTTCTCTTGTTTGCTGTTGTGTCCTCAGCACCTAGCCAAGTGCAGGCACACAGGTGCTCAATTCACAGTTTTTGCATGAATGAGTGATATAAAATTATCAAAAAATATTTATTGTGAAATAAATCTTTATTAAACTGCAATTCAACATTATCTAGATTCCATCTCATGATTTACTCCAACTAGGAAATCTTTCAAGTGGCAGGTTTCTTCTTTCAAAGAAAAATTTATGCTGTACATTATGAAGTCAAAAACTTCACAGTGTGAATTTATTTCAAATGGAGGGCACCGCTGTATTTGCTTATATTTAATCATTTGATTTCAGCCAAATTTATCGTCTACTTTGCTTTATCGTATCCTTAAAAACCTTGCTATAGTGCCTCCTACATTACAGGACTGCAATGAAAATGGAATGATTAAAAAAAATCCCAAATCAAAGTGTTTTGCATAAATGCATGAATATTAGCTGCCTATAGTTGCAAATGTTGTAGTTTCCCCTTATCTGTGGAGGATACATTTCAAGACGCCCCAGTGGATGACTGAGGACACAGATAGTACCAAACCCTGTAAATACTAATAAATACATACATATAATAAGGTTTAATTTATAAATTTGGCATAGTAAGAGATTAACAACAATTAATAATAAATAACATAGAATAATTAACAACATATTAAAATAAAAGTTATGGAAATGTGGTCTCTCTCTCTCAAAATATCTTATTGTTCTCTACTGTAGTAACTAATAGCATGAAAAGGAAACTGCTGACAAGGAGGGGACAACTGTAAACACTCCAGAGACATTTTGATTCATGGAAAAATTGAAGGGACTTTTTTTTATATATTTTTTGAGACCGAGTCTTGGTCTGTCGCCCAGGCTGGAATGTGGTGGCGTGATCTCAGCTCACTGCAACCTCTGCCTCCCAGGTTCAAGCAATTCTCCTGCCTCAGCCTCCTGAGTAGCTGGGATTACAGGCACCCGCCACCACACCTGGCTAAGTTTTTTGCGTTTTTAGTAGAGATGCAGTTTCACCATGTTGGACAGGCTGGTCTCAAACTCCTGACCTCCAGTGATCTGTCTGCCTCGGCCTCCCAAAGTACTGGGATTACAGGTGTGAGTCACTGTGTCTGGCCTGAAGGGACATTTTTGTTTTCATGGTTCTCTTTGTATTATTTGTGTTAAGTATATGGTAGATGTGGTGATTTCCAACGACAAACAATAAGGACTTCCCATTAAATGACAAAAAATAGGTTTTGCTACAGAATGATAAAAAGTAGATGAAGACATGAGGGAAGAAAGATACTACTGGCAAAGTGCACTCACTCTTTACTTGAAGATACTTTCTGGCATTGAAAGTCCAAGAAAGTGGTAAGATAGAAGCCAAATGAAATAAATATGTTGCTTTTAGCTTTCTGTGCTTGATAGGGCTTGGCTCTGTGTCCCTACCCAAATCTCATCTTGAATTGTACTAATCCCCATGTGACAAGGGCAGGACCAGGTGGAGACAATTGAATCAAGGGGACAGTTTCCCCGTACTGTTCTTGTGAGAGTGAATGAGTTCTCAGGAGATCTGATGGTTTTATAAGGGATTTCCCCCTTCGCTTGGCTCTCACCCTCTCCTGCTGCCCTGGGAGGAGCTGCCTTCTGCCATGATTGTCCTCCCCAGCCATGTGGAACTGTGAGTCAATTAAACTTCTTTTCTTTATAAATTACCCAGTTTCAGTTATTTCTTCATAGCAGTGTGAGAACTGACTAATACAATGCTTTTTGTACTTTTGCATTTATTCTTCATACATGCACTTTTAGGGAAGGTGGCCAAGGTAAGAAAGGGGTGAATAATCAAGATACATGAGAGGTTTTTAAGAAGCAAATTCACATGTGGAAACTGAGTTCCTTGATCTCTCACTTGACCCAATCCTGGCCTAGATTCTTTTTACCTTAGACACCAAAATAGCATATTGACGAGGAGAGCGTTTTTCAGATGCTTTCTATTAAAACATATATTTTTAAACGTGTTGTTGAAGAAGTACTGGATCTATTTTATTCACTGGTTCCAAATTAAATGTGTTGCCTTTCCCCCTTCATTTAATCTCAGTCACTAGCAATCCTTGATGATATATGAGAAAAAACTCTTTCAGTCATCACCCAGTTTTTCCTGCTTTGCCAAGTGCTCTTGTCCTTTTCACATGGGAGCTTGGTTTACAATGGTAATTTTCTGTGCCCCCGACACCTTAATGATAAGATTTCATCTATATGAATGATGCATTGTGGGAAACAATACAATGGGATTAATTAAAATAAGACTTCAAATAATCTATTTTGGGCTTGACTTGGATATGTTTCAGTACAATAAAAGAAAAATGAGATTTGCATAATAATTAAATCATTTTGCCAAAAAGGTCATGTCTAGAAATTAAAGTTTTTAAGAGCAACTTATCTCACAAAATATTAGCTTGGTGCAAAAGTAATTGCTGTTTTTGCCATTACTTTCAATGTATTGAAATTATTTGTATTATTTGTGTTAAGTATATGGTAGATGTCGTGATTTCCAGTGACATTGAAAGTAATGGCAAAAACAGCAATTACTTTTGTACCAACCTAATAAAAAGTGTAGGTGCCCCATCTTTGACTCACCGTGGTATTCCTGACATGAGAACTGATTGTGCAAATGGTAATCTAGTTTAGAAAAGAGTAGTCCATAAGCACCACTGCAGAAAACACTTCTGGACACATGTTATCTTCACTCAATAAAAGCTTTTCTAGTGAATTACAACAGCAGTATTTTGAAGGGCATACTTGAAAACCTTCCTTTCACAAACTCTGCAAATATAACAGAAACTCTTTAAATGGAGGTTTTATAATAAAGAAAGAAATACTCTTACAAGACAGAATTGAAAAAAAACCCAGAGTACTAGTTAAATGAACTAATACTGAGTGGGTTACATTTGATTGCCCATCCAGGGACAGGTGATACAAAGTGGAAATTTGAAACTGAAACCCCAAGAATCAAGTCTGGACACCAGAGGACATGTGTGAGTTAGAATAAAAATCCGTCCTCTTATGGAGCTTGTTGTTTCTGCCTACATTCTGAATGGGGAAAAATGTCTCAATAGGCCTCTCTAATATACAGGTTGGGGGTCCTAATTCATATTATTTGGCATTGGAGCTCCTCAAATAAAAAAAAAATTATATAGAAATTGACCCTAGCAAATATAAAAGCAAAACTGCTCTCAGGGTTTAATCCCTGAACTAGGATTGTATAGGCTTTCTGCATATAAAGTCCCATTGAAAGACAATTCATAAGACAAAATTATTATATGCATGGAAATGTTATACCATAAGCAAGAAGCAGTTGAAGCAAAAAACATAAGATCTGGACCTTAGATCTTCGGTAATAAAACTGTGCAACAAAGATTATAAAATAAGTATCTAAATTATTAAATATGTAAAAAAGAAACTATATGAAGAAAAAAAATAAAGCATGATAGAAAGCCAAAGATAAATATATGGAAAAACTCCACACAGATCTTCTCAAAATGCAAGTATAGTTATCAAAATAAATCTCAGTGGATGAGTTAAGTAGCAAATACATATAGAGAGAGAATTAGCCAACTAGAAGATGAGTCTGAGGGAAGAACAGAAATTAATAAAATAGGAAATAAAAAGAATAGAAGTTTCCAAAAGAAAAGTCAGAACCAAACATAGCTTAAAAAAAATCATATAAAATATACAAACTTCTGGAAAGATAAATTGAAAGAGAAAAGGAAAAGAGAGACAGAGAGGATAGAAGAACATCATTAGTAATAAAATGGAGACATAAAAAGACATGCAATAAAGACTTTTAAGAATTTTATGATAATTATAATAAATTTACACTATTATTTTGAAAATATAGATAATACATACAACTTTCTTAGGAAAAAAATACAGTAATAAAACTTAAGAAGAAATAACCATTTAAGAAAGCCAAACGGCCAAAATCTAGCTACATATATACAGGCAGATTTATAATTTTACCAAACCTACAAAATTAAATTATCTCAATCTTATTTGAAGTTTACAGATTAAAGAAACAAGAAAGATAGTACCTCAACTCAATTAATGAAGTCATTATAAACTTGATTCTATAAACAAACACATTTAAAGCCCCATATACATGCAAAAATACTAAAATGAAACCTGCTTTTTTTTTTGAGACGGAGTCTCGCTCTGTCGCCCAGGCTGGAGTGCAGTGGCCGGATCTCGGCTCACTGCAAGCTCCGCCTCCCGGGTTCACGCCATTCTCCTGTCTCAGCCTCCCAAGTAGCCGGGACTACAGGCGCCCACCACCGCGCCTGGCTAATTTTTTTGTATTTTTTTAGTAGAGACGGGGTTTCACTGTGGTCTGGATCTCCTGACCTCGTGATCTGCCTGCCTTGGCCTCCCAAAGTGCTGGGATTACAGGCGTGAGCCACCGCGCCCGGCCCTAAAATTAAATATTCTGAAATTTAATCCAGCAATTTATAAAATTATGTCATGAACAAGTAAGTTTCTTCAAGCATATATGAGTGGCTTAACACTAGTAAATCTAAAAATGCAATTAATTACACTAACAGATTGAAGGAAAAGATTATGTAATATGTTCAATAAATGCAGAAATTTTTATAATGTTTAATACTTATTCCTGATAAAATCTCTTCTCAAACTAAATGTTTTCTTAACCTGATAAAATGTTACTAGAATCTTATAGTATATATTATTTTAAACGGGGGACCATTATAAGATTTTCCTTTTCAATGAGAAAAAGACAAAAATGCCTGCTCTACTGCTTCCATCCAACATTATACTAATGGGCACAATATGACAAAATAAATATGAAAAATGATGTTAAGAATTGTCAAAGAAAAGACAAACTGTGATGAGTGAATGAAAAGAAATGATTGAGCTCTAAGTGCAGGGCAGGTCCTAGGGACTGTAAGTCAATATTGTCAATTCTATAAAGGGTTGACATTCGATATCGTAGCCATTTCTTAAGTAACAGAAGATCTTCTGAGAGTATTTTTCACTAAAGTGCTATAAATCATCATTTAGTCAGGTAGTCTCTGAAACACTCAACCAACAGGATTCTTTGGGGACGCAACAGTGCATAAGGTACAGTATTAATAGATAAACCACCCCAAACTTATGTCTTACTAAATTTCTTATTGAATGGAATACTAAACTGGGTAACTGCAACTTTAATCTCAGAGTGAAGATTAAGCCTCAAGGTGAGCTTGTGCCATCTGCTATGTTAAGCAGTCCAAGGAAGAATTCCTTCTGGTAGGTCATAATGATCTCACTGCAAGCTTCTGAAGACTTGAAAATATAGCACTCAAAGAGCTGTAAACTGGGTTTATTTTGCTAGTGCTATTTCAAGTAACTGTAAAGAAAGAAAATAACCCTCTAAATGAGTGCCAGCATATGAAAGATGTGGTTTATCCACAGTAGAGGCCCTAATGGGCTTGTCTCATCTCCTCTTTTCAGTACTGTCCTTTTCTTTCTTCTTTAGATATGATGCGCCTTCATTTTCTCTCTTAATTGCTTGGTTTGTCCTGTTCTTACTCCTCAGTCTGTCTTTGATTTGCTCTCATGAGACCCACCCTCCCTGTGTGCCATCTCCTTTGTTCCTCCTCTTTTCTTTCTCCTTTTCGTTACCCTGTGACTGGAATGACCGTTGCATTTTTAAGAAAATAATTGCAATATTTGTTGAATAACATGACTAAATATTGCTCTTAATTAGGAAATAACTTTAATCTTTCTAGACTTCTTAATCATTACACTACCAGAAGAGATTAAACCACACTTACTTATTTTTTTCTTTTTAGTGCATTACTGGCTTTTGATTGGGTAAAGTGGAAAGTGCCTATCTTCCTGATGATGGTAAAGTTTGCTGTCAACACTTTTGGGTTTTGTGCTGAGAAAAGGTGTGGTAGGAGGTTAGGAAAGGTTAAACTGGTGGCAATGGAAACCAAGGTATGGGTAGGATGAGATATGAGGCTGCGGGACCTGTGAGAAGTTTATTATAATCTACATCTGAGATGAAAAGGGTCTGTCTAAACTATAGTAGTGATGTTAGAAGTGGAAGGTAAATGACAGATGGGAGAAAGCAGAGCAGTATGCACAGGACTTTTGATTTACTGAATAGTGGTTGAGTGAATGAAGAAGGAGTGGCAATAATCACCAAAACCATTCCTGACAAACTGCTGGTCTAATGTCTGCATGGTACTCAGTAGCCTCAAAATCAAAGTCCATGGCACCCAGATTTACCAGCCCTGTGTTCTGGGGTAAATAATTTTCTGGGCTTTCACTACCCCACTTATAATGCCACTTGCCCTGTCTACATCAGTGAACTGTGAAGCTCTGATAAGACACTGACAATAGTAAAATGTTCTATGAATATTATATGATGGGATCGTACCAATGGTTCCTCAACTTCATTACCACTAGAGACACGTTTTAAAGGCTGAGTGATAGCATGGAAAGGTTGTGATTTGGGGGCCATGATACTGACTTTGCTGTGGACTAGCTTCATAAGTTCAAGTTAATCAACAAGTCTCTCTAAGTCTCAGTCTTGGCATCTGTAAAATAGGGATAATGGCATCATCCTTCATTTTGCAGATTTAGAGATACATTTGTGAAAATGCCTGGCACTTAATAAATAAGTGTTTTTTTTTCTGTACTTTTATGTTTTTTTTCTGCATGTGCATCCCATATCAATCCATACAGGAAAGATTTTATTTTTTGCCAACAAAACAAACTGAACTAAAGTAAACATGAATTGCGTTTTATATTTTTAAATTAGACCTACCTCTTTCTACCTGTAACAATTGATGGATTATCTAAAGAGCAGATAGGCATTTAGCATGGACTATTAGATTTTTTGGACTGTATTCAAAATATTGGCTCTTTCTTTAAGATAAAATAAAATTTCTGTACTTTAAATACAGAATAGAACTTTTTATTATACTGATAAATTAAGGCAGCAGTTACAAATATTAGAGCAGCTTATACTTACAGGGTATTATATAAATTTAAGGTAGAATCAAGACTTTCAATACCTCTTGATAAAATAATTCCTAATTTTTAGTGTTTTCAAACATTTTCAGTAAATACACAGATGTTGTTATATATTTTACAGAATTGTTAGGATGATAAAGCACAATGATATACAAAGGTAGCAGAAGCTGGGAAGGGAGGAGAGATGGGGGGTCAGGGAAGAGATTAGGTAAAGGACACAAAATGACAGCTAGATAAGAGGAGCAAGTTCTGGTTTTCTACACCCCTGTAGGATGACTCTAGTTCACAATAATACATTATATAGCTTCAACTAGCTACAAGGATATTGAAAGTTCCCAACACAAAGAAATGATACATGTTTAACATGATGGACATGCTAATTATGTTGATCTGATCACTATTTTATATGTCTAAACATCAATATGTGCCCCATGAATATACATAATTATTTGTCAATTCAGAAAACAAAATAAAATAAACCAAAAACAATTTAAAAACCAAAATAAGCTAAACCAAACACAAATGGCAGAAACTAGAAGAAATTTTAACAACATACAGTAAAAGGTATAATATCTATTATTCTCACAGCTACTATAAATCAGTAAGAAAATCAATTTGTATATAGACAATTCAAAGAAATACGAAGATCCAATAAACCTATGCAAAGGTCTTTTTAAAAAAATGTACAGAGGAGCCAGTACCCGTGCCTGGCACAGAGTATAGGCTCATAAGACACATTACCACGTTCACCTGTCACGTGCTTTGCCATTAAACTATCAAAGACCTTTTCTGGTAGATTATTTTCAACTTCCTAAGTTTGATCTTTTGACTGTCTTCCAGCTTCTTTCCAAACTGAAAGAATCATCCCCCAGTGTCTTCCTCTTTCACCTACCAGGAGGAAAATTTCAAGGGGGAAAGAAAACCAGCCCAGGGTTAGGGAGTCCCATCTCTCAGTTTACTGCTCTCTGCTTTACTTACAACAGTACTCGCAATCTTTCCTTTTGCTCTCTCTATCCACATAAAAAAGTACAAACTGTTTCTTGAACTGGGGAGATTAAGATCCTTTTGCTCCCTTCTCTATTTCTACTTCACAACAATTTAGTTTCTCTGGGGAAGAATGATCTAGGATATTCCCTCCCTCCTATTTTGGGGCAGAGTGGCTTGTAGGACTTAATTTTCCATGTGTTTACTAGTTATTCATTCAACAGCCTTGTCCAACAGGTTTCTTTGAAAAAACAGTTTCAAACACTGAGATTCAAGTTACAAAATATAAGCTTTTAAAAGCAAAACAAAACAAAAAACCAAGAAGGAAATAAATTAGATTTCAATTCTTCACCACGAAATGTCAAAAGTTTAATCACCTGATGGTAAATGGCATGGTGAAAGAAACTGCACAGGGGAAAAAAACACACACATAGTTGTGACTTTTGCCCTTTAGAAACATTAAATCAAGGAAGACAAACCGACAGATGCAGCCAACTTTGAAACCTAATCGGATGAAAAAACCAAACATAAAATAAATGTGTATATTATCATTGTTTTAAATTCCCATTTTTTCTGTCTAGAAAGTTGTTCCTCATGTTGTTCTTCCTGGCAAGAAGAATTTTCAAGTAAATTAGTACTCACCATCATCTTTGTCAGGAACGATTGTAACCTGAGCCCCTGGGAACTCTGATCCGATTCTCCCCCCCATGGGCATACTCAGAAGGACATGGAAGGTTTCCTCCTCCTCGTACAAGGAGTCATCAATTACGACTATCCGACACAGTTTCTCCCGTTCATCTTTGTCAAAGTGGACAACACTGGTGTGGTCCTCAGGCCTGGATATGTAATCAGAGTAAGACAACACGGAAGTCGGCACAGTTCCAGTTGCTGTTCCTGGAAGCAGAGAGAATTCAAAAGATTTTTCTGCTGAACATAAGACAAAGATATTTTCATACACAGCATTTTAATGGTCAGTTGTAGACATGAACACCCCTAGAATTGCAATAGTAACTACATACTGTTATGTATGTAGTAACTACATACTGTTCTAGTATCATGAGTTAACTTGAGAGTGACCTCAAACCTATATACCTATAAGGAATATTACATTTCAAGTGTTCTCTCCTGTCTTTCCTGTCAGTGGACTTTAGATCAACACAGTGTTACAGATTAATAGCCCCTACTATTCAAAAGCTTACTATGCACAGGCAAAGTGCCAAGTGCTTCACATACTTGTCTCCTTAATCCTCTCAACCACTCTACCCGGCTTTACACATTTGGTAACTGAGGTTTTCAGAAGTTGAACCACTTGGTCTGGGACCCAGAGTCCAAGGCTGGTCCTGAAGTTGGTTTTTTTTTTTTTTTTTTTGAGTCGGATTTTCGCTCTGTTGCTCAGGCTGGAATGCAATGGCGTGATCTTCGCTCACTGCAACCTCCACCTCCCAGGTTCAAGCAATTCTTCTGCCTTAGCCTCCTGAGTAGCTGGGATTACAGGCGCATGCGCGCCACCATGCCCAGTTAATTTTTGTATTTTTAGTAGAGGCGGGGTTTCACCATGTCGATCAGACTGGTTGTGAACTCCAGACCTTGTGGTCCACCTGACTTGGCCTCCCAAAGCGCTGGGATTACAGGCATGAGCCACCGAGCCCGGACTCTGAAGTTGGCTTTTAATCACTCTTCTGTACTGCCTTTCAAATCATATATCCACGAATGAAAATTTTAGCAAAAGTCTACTCTGATATCAGTATATATAACCATTGGTTTTGCATTTTTAGAAAATCTGCTTATTTCCTAGAAAGGTATTTAGTATATTAGTGAATATTATGTATTAATTTTAATTTTGTATTATATAAAATCACCTTCCATAGGATATTTGCTCATGAGCTAAACAAACATTTTGATATTTCTTTGAAATGAGTTTCAAACTGGTTTTAATTAGTTTCTTTTCCTTGGGCATGCATCATTTTGGCTCTTTTTTTTTTTTTTTTTTAATAGTAACCCATTTCTACTTGAGCAGGCTTGGGTGGGCTTTAGTTCCTTATAATCCAAAAAGCCTTGAGTATTGCGGTAAGTGACCAAGTGAAATCAGAAAGAGGACTCCTCAAAGGAGAAATCCTGAAGAAAGACTTCTAAATAAATCCTTTTCTGTATCTATGGAAAATTGATAAAGTATACCCTTCATGGCAAAGTGTTATGGTTCCAATATGTTAAAAAGGCTTATTTATATCTCTTGGGAGTTATCTTAGTTTTTTGGCAAATCGAGCTACCTTGTTGGGTATAACAGACCACCATTAGCTCCTGGCTCACATCTCCGCTCCTCCGGATGGGAACGAACAGCTCACCAACATCTTCTTCAATGGAGTATTTGGACTGGGGAATAAATACAGTTGATTCTAAAGAGAAAACACAATTGCAGGCATTATTTTTGTCTGAGCTTCTTACCTCTGAAACAATCATACAGAATTAAAATTTATCTAATGATTGATTTTCCCCCCCTTGAATATTCTTTAGAATAATATAGTGAGAGGAAAGGGAGGAAGGAGAGGGGAAAAGAAGTGGGTATAAAGGGTATAGGATCTGGACCAGTGAATTCTGAAATCTAAAAACAAAACCCAACATGGCTTTTATCTCCAGTCATTGCTTGCTTCTAAATGAATAAGTCATGCTGACACAGTTTTTATCTAACTTTGTTCTCTTGGCACACATTAACAGCTTCCAGTGGAGTACAATTTGAGAGTTAGAAATGACCTCAAACATCATCTTGTCCCATCTCCCACTTTGCAGATGAGGAAACTGAGGTTCATGCAGTTGAACTTATTTGCCAATAGCTGGCCAAGGCAGGATTAGAACTCAGATCTTGAAACATCTGTTCTGTTGTTCTTTTCATCCACAGTGTGTTCTTTTTGGACAATTCATGATTAAAATTACAATAATGCATTGTTCAACATTTTAAAAAACGCTGTTCCCTTAGAATTGATAAATCCATTTATCAGCTATAAGGAATATTTCTGTGGCTCCCTTTTACTCCTGGCAGAATAACATATACAACATTACCAATTATTCTTTTTTAACACAGTCAAAGGGCATGCTAAATAATAAAAATGGCATAATTAATTTGTTTTAAAAAATGCAGTTATCATGTAAAATAATAACTACCATTTAGTGCAATGGTTTGACATTGTAAACCCCAAACAGATACTCTGGGATTTGACTGGGAGTCTGTTTCACTGAGAGTCTCATACCCCCACAGAAAACACTTCATGATTATTTTTAAAACAGTTAACCTTATGACTTTTAATGATTATGAAAGATTGCTGGAACGGTAGATACAGCCTTGGAGGTCCCATGCTCCACCCTGCTTCACCCTGTGCTGTGCCCCAGGAGCTGACAAATGAGAACAACACCTAATGTTTCCCTTACATTCCGGCTCCTGGTTGGGTCAGCCAATGGGGAATACAGGAAGGAACTTGGAGGGCAAAAGCAGAGTGGGCCAGGTGTTTATTCCCTTGGTTTCCCTCAGGGTTTCCAGAGCTGGCTGCACACCCTCCACAAAAGGTTAGAGTGCCTGTAGAGGCCTAGCTTGCTCTCTGGCCTCGGCTAGCCTCTCCTGTCCTGTGCCTAGATGTAGTGATAGGGCTGCTCTCATTAGCCTCAAAGCACTTTATCATGCCTAGGTGTTAACGGATCTTTGCCCTCTCCTTTCTAAAAGAGTCATGTGATTCAATTCTTTTTAAATTACTCATTTTGCGTGTGCCATTTGTTTTCTCCTGGGGTTGTGACTGATCTACTAATTTTTAAAATATTCCCATTTTAAGAAATCTGTGAATATAAGATTTTGTAGCTAATTATTTATTTATCAAATATTGATTGAGTGACATTGACTTGCCAGACACTGTGCAGGGGATACAGAAGTAACAAAATCCTTGGCCTCATGGGGTTTTTATTATAGTTGAGGGGTGGGAAGGAGGAAGAAAATATGTATACAAGAAAATAGTATATTAGGGGCAACAAATTACATGAATAAAATAAAATATGCTGAGGGTGACAGGGAAGGCTGTGGCTGGATATGGTGTCTAAGATACACAGGAAAGTTGCAAAAAAAAGTCTCTGGTAGAATTAGAATCTCACTGGAGCTGAGAGTGGAAGGTAGTAATAAAATGTCCTATATGAACAACTTAAGATAATTCCAGGTAAATGGATGGACAAATGAAAAAGGCCTCGGGGCAGGTTGTGCCAAGTGTGTACAAGTAACAGCCAGGAGGCCACTGTGCTTGAAGCAAATTGGGCAAGGAAGAGAGCCTAACATATGAGGCTAGAGAGGTAGTGAAGAAGTGGGTGGTGGGCAGGTCACATGAGCCCTTCAGGACTATTGGAAGATCTTTGGTTTTTACTCAGAGTAAGATACGGAAATAAACAAAGACCAGATGGGAAGAGAACAAGCAAATGCTGTTTATTCAGAACTTCCTTTAGCAGTGGAATCAGCCACTGTCACCTGTGTTTTGATAAAGACTCAAAGACAGGCAGAGAAGCAGGAATGCCTAATAGTGGAAAAAAGGGAAGGCTTCAGGTGTGCCCTCACTGGAGGTTGTTGGCGTGGCGAAGCTCTAGTGGATTAACTAGAAGTTGGGTATCCTATGGTTAGAGGTGCATATTTGGCTCTGTCTGGTTGTTCCAAAATTTGAAGTGGAGACAAAAATTAGGAAAGCCATCATCAGATCCTGACCACTGGGGGCTGATTGCCAAAAAAAGTTGTCTTTGGCTTTCCGGTTGCTGGAGGCTGTGCTGCAGAGTTGTATTTTAATGTGTGGTCTGGCATATGAGACTGAATGTGAGAGACTGAATATGTCTCTAATATTCAGTCCCTCAATATGAAATCATAAGAAGGCTTTGGAGATGGGGTGAAGGGTTCCATAATCTGACATACTTTAAGAACATAAGCTGTGGCTGCTGTAAGATAAAGAGACAGCAGGTCCAAGAGTTGAAGTAAAGAGCCTGATCAGGAGATTTTGCAACCATGCAGGCAAGGGATCAGGGAAGCTTGGACCAGGCAGTGGCAGTGGAGGTGGAATGACAGGGCTGCATGACAGAATATAAAGGTTGAGCCATTTGAGTTTTCTGACGGACCAGGTGTGGTATGTGCAAGAAACAAGAATCAAGGATGACTCCAAGTTTTGTTATCTTAACCAACTGGAAAGACGAAATTGCTGTGTATAGAGGTGAGGAAGATGGTAGGAGAATCAGATTTAGAAGCGGAAATCCACAGTTCCATTCTGAACATATTAAAATTGAGGTTCTTTTTAAATATCCAAGCTGAGATGTCAAATTAGCCATTTGAGTATAGAATCACAGATGTCAGTGGAGAGGTCCGAATGGAAATCTAAACTGAACATGTTGATGGTATGTAGAGCCACGAGTCAGAATAAAATCACACAGAGGAAGATAACAGATAAATAAGAGAATGGATCTAGGGATTCACCATGGGGCACTCAGAAGTCAAGGAGATAAAGAAAACCAAGCAAATGAGGCTGAGAAAAAGTCCTAGCAATGAGGACAACCAGAGGAGTGTGGGCCCCAGAGGCCGGTTACAAAAAGCATATCAAGGAAAGGGGAAGGATCAGTTGTTTCAAAAGCTGCTAACATGTCACATGAGTGAAGAACTGAGAGGGGATCATCAGATTTAGCAAATAAATCTGTCACCAGAAGTTGGTTATTTTCACCAGAACTGTTCCAGTGAAGTAGAGGGTGAATAAACCTTGAACAAGTAGGTTTAAGAGATGTGTGAGGAGAGGAACAGGTGACACCAGGTATAGGCATTTATTTCAAGAAGTTTTGCTTTAAATGGAAACAAGTGACATGGAGAGAAATGTCTATGCTGGTTTTTACTTTTTATTTTTTTTACTCGTGTGTCAGCAATCTTGGTAGCTAGGGACGTCCTCACCATCACTCAGACATAAAAAATATGAACGCTTCACAGATTTGCTTGTCATCCTTGCACAGGGGCCGTGCTAACTCCAATTTCAGTATGTGACCTGCCCAAGTGAATACTTGTTTGTTTTTTTAAAATATTCTTTTTTTTTTTTAGATTTTACTTTAAGTTCTGGGATACATGTGCAGAACGTGTAGGTTTGTTACATAGGTATACATATGCCATGGTGGTTTGCTGCACCCATCAACGCATCATTAGGTTTTAAGCTCCGCATGCATTAGGTATTTGTCCTAATGCTCTCCCTCCCCTTGCCCCCCACCCCCCAACAGGCCCCAGTGTGTGATGTTCCCCTCCCTGTGTCCATGTGTTCTCATTGTCCAACTCCCACTTATGAGTGAGAACGTGCAGTCTTTGGTTTTCTGTTCCTGTGTTAGTTTGCTGAGAATGCTGATTTATTTTTAAGATGAGTTTTAGTAAGAGCAAGAATTACACCTATTATTATGAACTAAGGTTTTTACCGAATACAAAATTTCAGTGTAGAAATTATCATAAGACTTGAGTACAAATAATACACCAAGTATCACTGAAAATTCAAGTCAAATATTCAATTAGTTTCAGTGAGTTTGTTTTCATTAACTTATGGAAATGTGCTCTAGTATCACCTAGATTTTGGTAGTCTTCAGGTCATGGACTCTGTGGCATTAGTATGAAATACTACATAAAGTTTGATTTATTAGGGTTTTTGTTAACTTTTATTTTTTTTAAGTTCAGGGGTACAAGTGCAGGTTTGCTACACAGATAAATGTGTGCCATGATGCCTTGCTGGACAGATGTTAAGCCTAGTACCCATTGGTTATCTTTCCTGATCTTCTCCCTCTGCCCACCCTCCACCCTCTGAAAGGCCCAGCGTATGTTGTTTCCTGATATGTGTCCATCTATTCTCATCCTTTAGGGTTTGTTATGGGCTGAATGTTTGTGTTTGTCCTGTATTATATGTTGAAGCCCTAATCCCCAAGGCAGAGGTATTAGGAGATGCAGCCTTTGGGAGGTACTTTGGTGAGGTCATGAGGGTGGGGCCTTCAGGATGGGATTAGTGTCCTTATAAGAAGAGGAAGACAGAGGTATTTTTCTCTCCAAGAGCATGCGCCAAGGAAATGTCTTATGAAGACTCAGAGAGAAGGTAGCCATTTCCAAGCCAGAAAGAGGCCCCTTACCAGGAAGCAAATCTACCGGTACCTCGGTCTTGGATTCTCCAGCCTCCAGAACTGTGAGAAAGAAATGTC
Organism: Macaca nemestrina; assembly: GCF_043159975.1. Taxonomy (NCBI): domain Eukaryota; kingdom Metazoa; phylum Chordata; class Mammalia; order Primates; family Cercopithecidae; genus Macaca; species Macaca nemestrina. The sequence continues at coordinate 87,901,189 of NC_092140.1, forward strand.
TGTTGTTTAAGCCACCTCAGTCTGTGGCATTTTGTTATAGCAGCCTGAGCTGACTAACACAGCGCTGATTATTCATAAGATTCATTCTATACTTCTAATCTATACTGGCCAGGGTTTTCTTTTCAAATAAGTTATTCAGAAGTGGTCCATGTATGGGATTTTAATTTAATAAGCTTTTTAAATGTTTAAAGCTCAAGCACCTGAGTTTTGATTCTTCCTATACCTTATGACCCACGCAGGTTTGATTAAACAATCCAGGACTTCTTGCCAGTGCCAGTAAGTTTGAATTAGGAATAAAAAAGAAAAGCGAGTGTCTGGGCTGTGCCCTTCGCTCTGGAATTCACTCCTACAGTCAATCTGACAGAGAGTAAATAGGCCCAGTATCAAGTTTAGGTCTTCTGTTGACCTAACTTCTAACAGAAATATGTAGGCTGTGGGAAAAACTGGAAAAGGGTCATCACAGAGACAAAGAAAGGCTTCCCTGATAGACTTTTCAGTTAACATTCCTTTCCAACTTCACATTATAAATACAATGGAAGTGTCTAGGCAGACTGCTTTAAGTAAGCACAGCACTTTAAGTGCAAAATCCCTAAAAGTGGCATTTGTAGACTACCCTTAAAAATTATTAGTTAGTAGGCATGGAGTTCTTATTATTTGCTAAGCTCTATTCTAAACACTTCACATGACTGGCTAGTTTTATCCTTGCAACAACCTTTGAGGTGAGAATTATTATGACTCACTTTACCTCTGAGGACACGGTGTTAAGTGAATAGCTGAAAGTTAGGTTGGTAGGTGGCGATGCTGGGATTTCAACCCAGAAACTCCGTGTCAGAGCCCACCCAGGCTCATAACCACTACACGCTACTGCCTAAGAGAAGACTGCTCAGGGTAGCTAGGTGTGGGAACCTCACTTACACCAGAGAAAATCAAAAGGTTAAATTGAGATGAAAAAGAGCAATACAAAGTACTACTAAGGCAGAGAGATGGCCATTGCAGTAGAATCAGAAAAAAATGAAATTAGAAACAAATATTGTGAGAATTCTTTTTTAAGATCCAGTATTTTCATAGAAATTATATATATACACGATTATATACATACACAATTATGAAAGTATATATAATTTTATAACATATGTCCAATATGCATATTAATAAATCTTCACAAGTACGAAAAAGTATATAATGTATATAGTATATTAGTATGTATACAGAGTATAATGTATGTATATCATAATATAAAAGTACACATGTCAAATCCCATTAACACACTGGATTGGAACTGCAGCTGTCTTTGCGAAGATGTTCACTGAGAGACAAAGTAAGGGCTACATTATAGAAATAGTCAACTCTCAAAGAAGAAAGATGACTGCAGGGTTGTCCTCTCAAATGTTAACAATGGTTACTCCCAAGGGGTAAGGTTGCAAATGACTTTTTGAAATTAAGGGAATAGACCTCTGTTTTTTTTTTCTTTTTAGCAGTTTTAGATTCAGAGATCAACGAATGGACAGTGCATATGGTTCCCATATATCCCTTCACTCTCTCTCATTTTCCACCATTATTAACATCTTGTATTTGTTTTTGACAATGAACATGTGTTACTTTTATACTTTCAGATCGATTTAATTACCCTTTATTTTGAAAGAAAGAGTAAAGTGGATGCATTCTTTATTAGTCCACGTGACTATACTGTAATGAGTACTGCCATTTGTAACTGCAGTTTTTATTTTTAGGTTTTGACTGTGCTACAGCATAGGCAAAACTGATTTCTGTTCTCAGACATAAAGTAGTTGTAGCTTCATTTGAAAGAGAATGTACATTTTGTCCCTTCTCTCAATTATATTTTACAGAGGATAAAAAAATAAACAGACTCTGCTAAATAATGATAGAACAAAATATCTTCTAAAAATCTGCTATAATAGAACAAGAAAGGAAAAGAAAATAGAGTACATGGATGAAGGCATTGATTGTTCCTTGCCTTTAAGAAATTTGTCACATTCAAAAACAACTCAGCAGATATTCCATATTCCAGTGCATTTTCAGGCCACTATGGCGCCCTCAGACTGGCCAACAAGTGGTACTGAATACAGCAGAGTCTGTCATTGATATATTTGAACTTGGACAGCTTTCTTATATTTCTATAGTCTGTTTGTTTTACTCGAAAACAGACATAGTAATACAGACTAATTTTCACAGGAGCTTGAAAAAGAAATACATCAAAGTAATGTAAACATACCCAAACCACATGATAATAAGTGCTATGAGTTCACATCAAGATATCATGAGGTCCAAAAGTTATCCTTTGGTACTATACAAATGTGTTGGTTAAAGTGAATCTTCGGGGTCGGGAGTGGTGGCTTATGCCTATAGTCCCAGCACTTTGGGAGGCCGAGGCAGGCAGATCACTTGAGGTCAGGAGTTCGAGACCAGCCTGGCCAACATGGTGAAACCCCGTTTCTACTAAAAATACAAAAATTAGCTGGGTATGGTGGTGCACACCTGTAATCCCAGCTATTTGGGTGGCTGAGGCAGGAGAATCACTTGAACTGGGGAGGTGGAGGCTGCAGTGAGCCAAGATTGTGCCACTGCATTCCAGCCTGGGTGACAGAGTGAGACTCTATCTCTAAATAAATAAGTAAATGAAGTGAATCTTTTGATAATCTTCGTTTGAATTATTAAATGTTTTTATTTTGTAAATGGAAAAACTTTCAGAAAGTTTTTCATGACTCAAGTTTTATTTTGCACCTTTTTTTTTCGTATCCACTACTCAGTGTCAGAAACTAAGCGCTATACTTTTACCAAGTGTTTGAAATTTTTTGTTTGCCTTAAGATGATGACCCATGCTTCACACTGATAGTTTCTTTTTAAAAAATGGTTGACTCACTAAAGTTGAAGCTCTCACATGCCTGCTTTATCATTTCTCTGTCATCACCTGCAGTGTACTATCATTTCACTAATTCTGGATCTTGAATTTTGGCACATTCATCTAAAAATATCAGCTAGCCAGTGACCTCCTTATGTCAACATTGACAGTGTGTAGAATTTCAAAAATAAGAATGAATGTTTGGGTTTCATATTGTAGTCAGCCTATGTCACCTGAATTCTATCGTATGAAATGGATTTGGCTCATTCAGAATACACATTTTTGCCTTTTCTTTGTACCCATAAATATTAGGTTTTTAACCTTTAATGTTAAGTTCTACATTCCTTTAAAAATGTGTTTATTCTCTATTAAATATTATATAGCATTAACCTGCCATGGGCCCACCAGAAATGATTACAGAGATCAAATATTTAATCTACTAGTTCCTGGCCATATTTTGGTACCATGGAAATATCAGTATGACTCAGTTTCTATCAGAAGTTGGCAGACATTTCAAGTGTACAAACTAAATAATTACACACACTGTTACAGGCTCTAGATACCTTTGCTAAGTATTTGTATTCAAATACCTCTATATTTGAGGTTGTTTTCTCCCAATAAATGTACATAAAACTCCATTTACTCTGACTAGAAATTACAAAGTCAAAAGAGAATGGGATCTTTATATAAAATAAGACGTTTTGGGTCTTGCATATTTTCCCTTAACAAAAATGGAAATGTTTCACATTAACTAATATCTATATGCTTTAAAGAGCAAGGAAAGATAGTGTAATTTCTGACAGCTAGGGAACTTAATACACAGAGTTTAAGAAACTCTATCTTAGAAGCCTTTCCTTCTCTCTCAAGACTGGATACTCCATAGATACTCCTTCTATGGGCTCTAGTTGCTCTTTTATGAGAGGACATAGCATTCTATATTGTTAATTGTAACAATCTAGGGGAATGCAATCACCTAATTATATGATTAACTTCAAGGGTTAGTATGCCTTCTTCTCTACTACCTAGATCCTAGCAGCATTCCTGGCATAGAGTAGATGTTTAATAAGCATTTGTCAAATATACAGATACATAATGCAGGGGCTGACTTGGTCTTAATTATTTTCTTAGAATGCTTAGTTTTATTCACCTATATAATAAATTCGAGGCTTAATATATAATAGAAAGAGAAAAGAGAAGAGCATAAGAAGGGAAGAAGTTACTTTGTTGTTTTCATACACAAGATAAGTAAAACAATGTCACGGTGATAAGTTCACTGATTAATTATGATTTGGGATATTACTTCTTTTCTAACCATGTAAAACGATAGAAGACCATAACTCAGGGGAAAGAAGAGCTCTAGAAGGTGAAACAATATATATATTTGAATATACATTGTTTAGTTTTATTTTATATATATATATATATTTTAAATACTGCCTCTGGCACTTATTAGCTGGGTGACTTGGGGAAAGTAAATTCCTTGACCCTCAGAGATCTTTGTAAATTGATATATAAATCACAGTTATAAACATAAGGTTTAAATGAGATAAGTTTTCAAAGCTCTATTTCTCAGCTTCCTCATCCAGAAAATGAGTTGTGTTTCATGAACTTTAAACCCTTCCCAGTTGGAACTTTCTATGTGCATATTGAAAGAAAGAAGAAGCTGTGTGTGGTGACTGATGCCTGTAATCTCAACATTTTGGGAGGCCAAGGAGGACCACTTGAGGCCAGGAATTCAAGACCAGCCTGGGCAACATAGTGAGACTCCTGTCTCTGCAAAAAAAACAACCAACTAAAAAAAAAAAGAAACAAAACAAAACAAAGAAACACTTATCTGGGCATGGTGGTGTGTACCTCTATTACTAGGTGCTTGGAAGGCTGAGGTGGGAGCATTGCTTGAGCCCAGGAGTTTGGGGATGCAGCGAGCTATGATAGTTCCACTGCACTCAAGCCTAGGCGACAGAGTGAGATACTGTGTCGAAAAAAAGGGGGTGTGGGGTGACTGTAGAATCAATCTCAATGAGTGACTGAACTCACTCTTTACATGAGGGTCAGTTCTATTGATCGCAGAGCCATGGTTCCCAACCAGAGAGCCACAGACACTTGGAGGCATGGGGGCGGGGGGTGGGGTATTACAGTACATCTATGAGGGCACTGAGTATCAGACCAGGTTAGATAAATAAGCAAGCATATAACTGTAGTGGTATTTTTTCAGTGATGTAGATGCTGGCATATTAAATAAAATACAGTCATTTAAAATCTTCACATATATAACAACTATATAATTTTAAAAATATATGGATAGACGGCATTGGAAGAGCATAATTATAAAATGTGAGAAGCCAATACATGTATATGTGTTTGTGTGTGTGTTAAAAAGTTCTGGACTCGGCGCGGTGGCTCATATCTGTAATCCCAGCACTTTGAGAGGCCAAGGCGGGTGGATCACCTGAGATCAGGAGTTCCAGACCAGACTGGCCAACATGGTGAAACCCCGTTTCTACTAAAAATACAAAAATTAGCCAGGCATGGTGGCAAGTGCCTGTAATCCAGGCTACTTGGGAGGATGAGACAGGAGAATCGCTTGAACCCCGGAGGTGGAGGTTGCAGTGAGCCCAGATCGTGCCATTGCACTCCAGCCTGGGCCACGAGAGTGAAACTCCATCAAAAAAAAAAAAAAGTTATTTTTGTCATATAATTTTGGAACTAATGCTCTAAAACTTGCCAAATATAAAATTGAAAGCCTCCAGCTAATAAGTGCCAGAGGCAGTATTTAAAAAATACATATATATGAAAATGTATAATAAAACTAAACAATATATATTCAAATATGTATATTGTTTCCCCCTCTAGAGCTCTTCTTTCCCCTGAGTTTTGGTCTTCTGTCATTTTACATGGTTAGAAAAGAAGTAATTTCCCAAATCATAATTAATCAGTGAACTTATCACCATGACATTGTTTTACTTATCTTGTATATGAAAACAAGTAAAATGCCTAAAATGGTTCATATGTCTACAAGGGACTGAATGAGAGAACATATATAATGTGCTAAACACAGTCTCTATTGCATAGTAACTGCTCAATGGATTTCAGTCGTTACCATTATAAAGTACTGAGGAAAGCATAGACTTACATGTGTTTACATAAACTTGCTAATAAGTAAAACCAGTTCCCAGCCTAAAATAAAGCAGAGTTGGTTATTCCCTCTTCTAAATTTCACAATACTGTTCATACCTTGTTTTATCACATCACATTCTGCTGTGACAAGTTAAAGGGCTCTCTGTCCCATCCCCTGTGGTCTTTGACAGCAGAGATTCTATGCTATTATCTTTGCATTCCCAATATATAGTGCTGAACCCAGCACAAATATGAGCTGGACAAATTTTTAATGCATGAAAACAAAACATCATAACATGTCCTAGAATGAATATGCAGAGGGAGAGCTTGTAGGCATAATGGCTCCTGGGGCAGGTGAATTTATATGCAAAGAGCTGGAGAGACAGTACAAAAGGAAACAAAGTTTTTAAATGGTGGGGAAAGTGATCCTTTGTTAGGAAAAAATATTACTCAATTTCTTAAAATGAAATCTAACATTAGATTTATGATATTAGAAATAAGAATATTTGCATTCTGCTTTATGTTTTATAGAACTCTTTCATAGGAATGCTGTAACATGATAATTATTACTTTTTCAGATTTTGTGCATTAGGAAACTTTATTAAAAGCTATTTTATTTTAGGTCATACAACTAGAAATAGAGTTGGGAAGCAATTTCAGGTCTTACAGTTTCAAGACCCATGGTCTTCAACAAGGCACGGAGCATACCAAGCATTATGGAAGACTTGTCAGTTATCCAAGGATTATCATGACTTGAAATAAACAGGGCTGAATTTTATCTCCAAAATTCTGAAACAACTTAGATGATCAATAAATGAAATGAAATTATGGCAAAGTTTCATTTGGCATAGCCTACACTAAGAAAAGATTATATAAGTGGGGGGCTGTGTATGTGTTTTGTTTCGTTTTTAATATTCTACTGCTTAGATCTATCATGGGTGCTGAGCGTCACTCTGAGCTTATAAATAGGAAGGCAGAAACGAATTCAAGTGTCTTATTTCTTCAAGTAATATGGCAATTGTACTAGTTAGGAAATAAAATATCAAAAAATGGCTTCCAGTTTTAACTAATGAATCCGTTTGTATTAAAGCTGACCTGGGCTTGTTTAAAAGAGAAAAGCTTTATTTTTCAAGCATATGTGCAAAGTTCAAGACCAAAAGAAAGTTTCATTATTTATCTCTGGATAATGTAGATAAAATTAAGTAAATGCTAACTGTTCTTTAATGAAAATTACAAACATAATTGAACTTCATATTTAACTAAAGGCAGAGTTGTTAGTTAAACAAATGATGTCAGAGCTCCAGTTTTCTTATTCACTTTCTTTAATTACGCTTAGTCTTTTAACACAGGGATTTCCACACAGGTCTCTATTTCATGTACTCTGTAGATTGTATCTTTGCAAACCATTTAAGAGTTTTCTGATTGACAAAATAAAGTAGGCTGGAAGTTTAAAAGAAAGTCATGTCTGGCTTCTGACAGGATATTAGCTTTAGATGTTTTGCAGGGTTTGTATAAATGCCAGCCCTCAAAAAGCTATTCAATCTTTTTTTTTTTCTTTTTCTTTTTTTTTTCTTTTTAAAATTTTCTGACTAGATCAAGACAAGCCAGGACTGTAGAAGTATGACAGGGGGAAGAAAAAGGTCAAATTACACACAAAAGCATTAAGGTTCACTTTTGCCAGCATCAGCCAAGGTGTGCATTGACAAGAAAATGTAATCTGACAGAAATTAACAGCAATGATTCAAAACACTGTGTTCACTACAAAATGGGGGTGGGTGGGGTGGGTATTATGCAACAAATGTGGAAACATATGGCCAAATAAAAATTTTTGGCTGGTAAATATATAAAGAAATCTTGAATAATTAAAAGTAATATGGGGAACACATTAATTCAAGAATGATCTCATACTCAAGCCGTTTGTTTCAAAGATACATTAAGACATTTAAAGGACTCCAAAAAGTGATGAATTAATTTAAGAAAAATGACATGAGCAGTATTAAATGATAGAATTATAATAACAGGAAGAACATGTTGGTAATTCTATGGGTAGTTCATTTACTTGGAAAAATATAGCATCCCTGGCTGGGCACAGGGGCTCATACCTGTAATCCCAGTGCTTTGGGAGGCTGAATTGGGAGGATAGCTTGAGGCCAGAAGTTTGACACTAGCCTGGGCAACATAATAAGACCCTGTCTTTACAAACGATTATATATATATACATATATATATAAAATATATAAATAAAATTAAATATAAACATGTAATTATATATATAATAAAATATTTTCTGGTAATATGAAAATTATACTAGCTGGAAAATATATATAATTATATTTATATATACATAAAATCTAGTAATACAATTTATATATAAATATATACTTATATATTATACATATTTTATATATATATAGCATTCTTTCATTACTTTTTAGTTTCCGTCTTCCTGTCAGCATATCTGAGAATAATGAATCATTCATCTAGAAGATTCTCTCTATGGAAATTTCAAACATTGAATTTAAAACTATAAGCTATACCCCTATAAGGTATTTTGTCATAGCAGCCCAACAGCAACAACATAAACCAGTTGACAATGGCTCTTACCATCTCCCGGATCCATGATCTCGACAGTGGCGACTGTGGGGAATTCCAGGGCAGCCAGCACAGGCTCTGAGAGGACCACCTGAAAGGTTTCAGACCGCTCATGCTCCCCATCACTCAGGATCCGCACTCGCCACGTGGCCCTGGTCTGGCCCGGGTTGAACTGCACTTGTTTCTGTGCTTTGCCCTTGAAGTCTCTGTCTTTTTCTGCAGTCCCATCTCTCGTGCCAATACCTTTACAGAAACACAGTATCATTTCCTTAGTTTCATTTCCCCTTGGGTTATTAAGATTTTCCTTGTTAATTTTTTGCATGTCGTTTTATCCTGAAAAGCAAAGTTGATCCTGCTTTGACCTCATGAAATGGAAAACTGGGAATGGGTCTGATGATGAAAGTGTTTCACTGCAGGTGTTGGGTAGTTTGTGATTCTGTTCTGCTTTTGCCTCAATTATGGTTTTGCTATATATGCTTTGGGCTACATTTGGATTAGAACTTCTTGTCAGGCCGGGCGCGGTGGCTCAAGCCTGTAATCCCAGCACTTTGGGAGGCCGAGACGGGCGGATCACGAGGTCAGGAGATCGAGACCATCCTGGCTAACACGGTGAAACCCCGTCTCTACTAAAAAATACAAAAAACTAGCCGGGTGAGGTGGCGGGCGCCTGTAGTCCCAGCTACTCGGGAGGCTGAGGCAGGAGAATGGCGTAAACCCGGGAGGCGGAGCTTGCAGTGAGCCTAGATCTGGCCACTGCACTCCAGCCTGGGCGACAGAGCAAGACTCCGTCTCAAAAAAAAAAAAAAAAAAAAAAAAGAACTTCTTGTCAAACAAGACCAAGTAAATGTATATTCACATTGTACGATATCCTTACTCCTACAAGTTTATGCAATCGTAAAACTCTTCACATTTACTTTTGCATGTGTTGCTGGATATTATATATTAAAAAAAAAAAGAAACATTCTTTAACTATAAAATATAAGCCAATAAGAAACTCCTCCATGAAAGAATTCTCTGACTCACAATCTGTCATAAATGGTCAAGTGGAATAATAAAAAGTGATAGTATTCTCTAAGCACTTAATAGAACTAGGGTCCTTTAAAAAATGTAATTCACTGTTTTTCAACATGGTCACTGACAATTTTTTCTTTCTGGAACACCCAAGAATTCCATGAAATTAAATAAACAGAATTGGAGAGCTAAATATATATGGTTATTATGAGCAGTATGCTTGGCTTACTCTGGTAGTTCATTTCAGTTAGCTGGGAAGGTTGAAGGATCTCTGGGTCTCTAACTACATTGCAAGATGATCTTCATTATTCCCATGCCAGGTACTCGAACTATAGGGTACATTATCCAAAAGCAGTGAAAACATTTAATGTCATAGAAAAATTATAAAATGGCAATGGTACTTGGACTTCTGTATCCTTAAATACAGAACAAGAGCCTCTTAATGAGTCAAGTGAATACAATAATTTTCAAATATATTTCTCTAAACCTGGGCATTTTCAGAGAAGACAGACAGATATAAAAGAGGGAAAAATAAGGCTGGGCATGGTGGCTCAGGATTGTCATCCCAACAGTTTGGAAGGGCGAGGTGGATGGATCACTTGAGCCCAGGAGTTCCAGACCATCCTGGGAAACATGGTGAAACCCCATCTCTACAAAAAAGACAAAAATTAGCTGGGTGTGGTGGCACATGCCTGTAGTCCTCGCTACTGGGGAGGCTGAGGTGGAAGGATCACCTGAGCCCTAGGAGGTCAAGACTGTAGTGAGTTGTGATTATGCCACTGTGCTCCAGCCTGGGTGAGTGAGACCCTGCTTCAAAAATTAAAAATACATGAATACATAAATAAATAAATAAAAGAGGGAAAAATAAAGTCTTGTGACTTAGATTTGTTAAATCTTGAAAATAAGTTATTTGGAAGATTTTGCATTTAATCAAAAATTATATTTTTAAAAACAATTCCTTTTGTTTTTCAAACTAGAAATGAAACTGGACTAAATAAGATCCATTCAACCACAAGTATTCATTGAGTTCTTATTCCATGCCAGCCTCTGTTCTGTGTGCTGGGGCTGTATCAGAGAACAAAACAGACAGAAACCCTTGCCTTCATAATGCTTATATAAGAGTCATTTGAATATGTATCTATATATAGGAATATATCAATAACTGCTATTTTAATCTTAAAATGAAGATGAAAACAAAGATTTTATTAAAAATGTTTCTGTCTTACAGATCTCAGAAAAATAACTGACATAAATATTGCATCATATTTTTCTTTTACAGTAGCAGGTAAAATACAATTTATGTAATGGCAAGAGAAAAAAAGGGCACAGAACCAGGAATTGCAGGGCTGCGTATCTTGCTGAATGCTGTAGACTTCCTGATAGCTCTCTGGTTCCTCGTGCACGCAGAGTTGGTTGTCAACACCTCTTGGATCCACTACAATTCACTGCCAAGATGCTGATGAAAGGAATCATTCTCTCTGAGGTTCCAGAACACATTCTGCTCACTGACCCATCTATCCCCAGTGGCATGACCAGCAAAAATCTGTTAGTCTGCCTCTGATAGCTACTGCTCACTTTTCTGTTTTGTTTTCTTTCATCAGCAATGCATTATTATTATTATTTTTTGAGTTTCAAAAGGGAGTTACAAACAAAAATTGAGTAAGTATGATACAAGGAATGTCTGCTAGTTCCAACTAGTCCTCCTTCCTACATGATAGTCAAGCCATCTAATATTAAATGAGTTGCAATACCATCTGATATTAAATGAGTTGCAATACCATATCCCAATTGTTGCTGCTAAAAACACCTATATTTTTTTTACTTTTGTTATTAAATGAAACTGCAATTGGATCTTTTCCTCTGACATAGAAAAATAACAAAGTGGTTAAACAGGGTATTTGTGGAATGAGAGAATAGATTTTATATCCCATCTCGGCCACAAAACAGTTGTGGGATTGCAGGCAAGTTATTAACTTATCTTAGTGAAGGATTTATGAAGCACTATGGTGCAGTGGTTAAGAACATGGGCCTTTTGCCAAATCTCAGCTCTGCCCCTTACTAGTTGGCTAACTTTGGACATATCACAGCCTCTCTATTTTCTCATCTCATGGTACTCTTCTCATGGAGTTGACCTGGGTAGGGTATTGGGAAGTAGGCCCAGCAAATAACCCAGTAAACATTAGCTATCATTGTTTCTTCATAGTTCACTACCTAACAAAGTCCCTGGTATATAATGAGTACTCAGTAAAACATTTGTTGAGTCAGGGAATAAAGAATTGATACAGGGTGTAAAAGAGATAGATAAAGTGCTTAAGGTACGTATGAAGTACCTTGCCTTTAATAAATACTCAATAACTGGTAGCAATAAGAGCTTTGAAATGCAAATACTAATGTGGAATATAAATACACATTTAGTTTATTAGTGATTATAAAATGAATAATAATCTTTGAGAATATACATCTACAAATTTCATGTAATTCATGATTTCTTAGCTGTACCCAAGTGATACTCTGTCTTTTGCTATAATGCAATCTATGTCATTCTAAACGTCCATAAATAAAAGTAGAGGTTGTATGGGAACAGTTATAAGCAATGTATTCACTGTAGAACTTGTATGAGGCTACCCTTCATTTTAATCTGATTTCCACTCCAGGTCCTAGCATGAATTCTGTTACCATCTTCAATGAATGAGGATATGGGCCACACACAGAAAGCTTCCCAACTTTCTGTCATCCAGGTCACTAAGTAACCATGTGAAGTAAACCAAGTAAAGCCTATGAGTCTTTGTAGAACTGCTGGTATTCCCATATTCATAGAAAATAATAGTTCATTGAAAAAAACACAACAAAAAGAGCTCTTGTTTGACATTTTAGCATCCAGCTTAAGAAAAAAGAGGCGGTGGAGAAAAAAAAATGCAAAAAAAAATTTTTTTTGAAATCTTTTTCTATTGTTAACTTTCCCAGTGCTATCCAGGGGCCTGTTGTGAGTGAAAAATTAAATAAACTCACCAGGAGTGGGAACTCAGGTAAAAAATAGATAAACCTATTCTTAATAATTGGTAAGGTGCTCTGCTTTTTAGTTATGATTTTCCCTATGATTTATTTGCTATATGTTCAGGTACAAAGCAGAGTTAAGACCAACTGGTTCCTGATGATAAGACGGGATGTGTACATGTGCGCAGACAATGTGTTCCTAAACAAGAGCGCACTGAGAGCACTCAGAATATCCTAGGCTAAATACAAAGCATGAGAAGCCAGCCAGGTGGAGGCTCATGCAAAATGAAGATGGAAGCAGAGGCTGAGGGTGAGGCTGTGGGGAGACCAGCCCCCCCTGCAGCCAGAGCAACCTCAAAGACAGGGAGAGTGTCTTGTGAAAACCCGGTCTTCTAAAGTTAAGAGGAAAAAAAAAAGAATTTTTAAAGTGAGGGATAATTAATATTCAGATTCAAAACATGTCAGGGGAAATCAAAAAGAGTGGTGGGGTGTTGGCTGCAGCAAAAGTACAGCAGGGTTGTGGGTGTTGGGGAGGGATGTTGGGGGTGGCAGGATGTGTATTTCTGTGCATAGAGGTCTACTGTTTAAGGCTCTTTAAGTTCATGGACCCGGTAAAATTTCAAAATAGTCATTTGGAGACAAGTATAGGTTTACTAACTTTTTACTTTGCCAACATTTTCCTAGATTCCTACCTTAGTTGATAATCTCACTCATTGAAATCTTCTTTTTTTTTTTTTTTTTTTTGAGACGGAGTCTGGCTCTGTCGCCCAGGCTGGAGCACTGCCAGCTCCGCCTCCCGGGTTTAGGCCATTCTCCTGCCTCAGCCTCCCGAGAATCTGGGACTACAGGCGCCCGTCACCACGCCCGGCTAGTTTTTTGTATTTTTTTTTTTTAGTAGAGACGGGGTTTCACTGTGTTAGCCAGGAGAAATCTTTTTTTATCCCATGCAAATTCCATTGGCCTAGATGTCTATAAAATATATGGTACCAAAACCAATATAATTGCTTCAGGTGCTGCCATTTTTATCAACATATTAAATATTTTATGCCAACCATATTGCTGCTTAAAAGTACCAATATACTGCCAACTTTATTTTATGCTTCTATGAAAATCAAATATGAACTTGGAGTTGAAAAAAGGTTTCATTCGTTTGCTTTTGACTCTCGGTTTTATTTAAACGAAGTAAAGCAGAGGAAAATGATTAGTATTTAACAATTTACTGCTGGTTACAAAGAGAGGACACGACACTCATGTTTCAGAAGACTTTTATCTTATGGATAAATTACAGATTTGCCGAAGCTCATTCTAAGATCCAGTGACGTTTATTTTTATTTCATAACTTATTGTTCCTGCTGATTTTTACATCAGAAAAAGATCACATGTACATAGAAGGGTTGAAGAGATAAGTACCTTGACACAAACCTGTTGCTTGTTTCTTTAGCAGTTAGATAACTTTTAAATCTTTAAGCTTGAAAACGAGATCAGTGAACTAAACTGATATTTTAATCACTGTAGAAGAATTATAAACGTTTGCTAGAAAAATAAAATTTTGAGACAGAAACAAAAAATTAAACTTACTTATAAAAGAAGTTTCTCCCAAGTAGCCTCTACGTTTAAGAACAACATCTAGAAATTTGGAGTCCTCATTGATCAGGTAATATTCCTTTTCAAAGGAGATCCATGCCCAATTCAGACGAAAATGCTGGTTGGTTACCTTGTTTCCACCTTGAAAATAAAAAATTAAAGCCATAAATTAGTGCTTTCTTGAATGAGTGATCTTAAAAATTCCACAGATTAATGAAGCAACATTAACAATCAATACAGCTACTTAGTTTGATGCACAACCCTGGAATATGTACATGGAAATACAGCTTACAGTCTAGGGACTGTTACACATAAATTCTATCGCTGACATAATTCTTCACAAATTCCTTGCTGTTTTAGGAGGGGAAGTAGGTAACGGGTAGGAAGTGCACAACTACCAGAGGCTATTCAGTTTAATCCTAAAACTAAACATCCAACTTGCAGGATAACTCACTTCCCACAAGGTGCCGCTGGAGAGCAAGTTTTCTAATCAGAGGGCTGCAAGGCTCCTTTGTGATGTTCTAAAAAAACACACACTTCACAAATACCTTTTTCTGGTTCACGGAGCAATTGGGTGGAAGGTTTTAATTATAACCACCTAAGGAAAAACAAATATCCCTTCTCCGCCTCCCTTCCCCGCTATATTCCACTCCATTCCTTAGAGCAAACAGACAGTGCTTTTCATTGATTGCCATTCCACTCTGAAGATAAGGTTTTCCCCTCCCATCTTCCCACCAAAATGGAGCTGGCTGCCTATCAGGAGAAAATAAACCTTGTGTGTGATCTTTCTAATGTGAAAGCGACTATGTTGGCTAAATGAAAGGAAAAATAGTTATCAGCTGATCGATCACTCTGCACGCATCCCTCTACTTCTTTTGATCTACACCAATTATTTCAGAGTAAGGTGAGGTTTACAAACAAAGGCATCAGTAATGCCTTTTAAGTCTTTCTGAAAGTGGCTGTGGAAAAAAAAAAAAAAAAAAAAAGCCCAAGTAACAAACACAGCTAGAGGCACAATTTTCATTCTAGTTTCTTCTCTTTGCAGTTCACAAAGAGCTTCACTACAGAAAAGGAAATGAAAGAGGAAAATCTCAAAACTTTAATAGATGCCAAAAAAAATCTACACAAGGGAAAACGTTGAATGAGTGAAGACATGGAAATATGTACATCTTTGCTCGAACTTTTAAAAAATAAAAACTGCAGCTACTTTCAGCTATCAACGTAACGTGTACTAAAGATTAAAGAGAATACCCTGTACAACTGAGATTATGTAGGGAAATTGTTTTCTTGTTTACTGTTGTTTGACTTTCAAATTAGCACAAGCCTTTTGGACAGCTATGTGCCAATGTGTGCAAGGGGCAAAAGATGGTTATATCATTCAATCTTGTAGGTCCTTCTGTGGGATTTTTGCTTTAAAAGAAGCAGAAATGTATTTGCAAGGAACTATTCATTGCAATATTTTCTATAATAACCCCAAACCTTAAAAACCATCTTATAGTATATCAAATCAATAAAATGTTATTCAACTCTTAAACAATAAATATTATTGGAACACCAAAAACACTTAAAAACACCACAACAAATCGTACTGATGCTGTGATCGTAGCTTTGTAAAATGAGGCATGACACAGGTGTAGCTGCTTGGTGTTTTAAATGATGGGATTATGGACTTTCCTATTTTTAGTTAATTTATCAACTATAAAATATAAAGAGATTGGGGTCGGGCATGGTGGCTCACGCCTGTAATCCCAGCACTTTGGGAGGCTGAGGTGGGTAGATCACCTGAGGTCGGGAGATCGAGACCAGCCTGACCAACATGGAGAAACCCCGTCTCTACTAAAAATGCGAAACTAGCCAGGCATGGTGGTGCATGCCTGTAATCCCAGCTGCTTGAGATGCTGAGGCAGGAGAATCGCTTGTACCCGGGAGGCGGAGGTTGGGTGAACCGAGATCTCACTATTGCACTCTAGCCTGGGCAACAAGAGTGAAACTCTGTCTCAAAAAAAAAAAAAAAAAAAAAAAAAAAAAAAAAAAAAAAAAGATTGGAGAGCCGGAATTTTGTGTAAGTTTGTCAGTTTAACAAGGAAACTCATTCCACATTTTGCCCTGATGAAAATTACTATGCCTAACGTCTGCCGCACCCTGAGTGCTGTTCTGGAGAGGAGAGGCCATGGGCTAGGAGGCTCCTCAGAACTGGAGTCCAAGGCCCACCCACATCACTTCTAGCTGCAGTCTGACTCTGACCAAGTTACTTCTCTAGATCTCTCTGTTTCCTTTTCTGGAGAGTCAAGTGAGGGTGATGCTAATTAGCACCTGTGATTTCTTCGACGATTGGCTCAGATAACCCATATACACACACAGTACTCTGAGGTCAATAGTATCATTCAACAAATGCAAGCTCACTCTGCCCTGCCACACCACGCATGCCCAAGCCCACCCTGCAGGCCCACTGCTGGACTACTATTCGTCTGCCTGACACCCACCTGTGCTCATTTCTCCTTTGCCCCGCGTCTTGCCTACAGTTTTGCCCATATCAAGTGGACTTTTCTGTTTTTTTTTTTTTTTTTTTTTTTGAGACAGAGTCTCGCTCTGTCTCCCGGGCTGGAGTACAGTGGCCGGATCTCAGCTCACTGCAAGCTCCGCCTCCCGGGTTCACGCCATTCTCCTGCCTCAGCCTCCCGAGTAGCTGGGACTACAGGCGCCGCCACCTCGCCCGGCTAGTTTTTGTATTTTTTAGTACAGACGGAGTTTCACCGTGTTCGCCAGGATGGTCTCGATCTCCTGACCTCGTGATCTGCCCACCTAAGCCTCCCAAAGTGCTGGGATTACAGGCTTGAGCCACCGCGACCGGCCCAAGTGGACTTTGCAGATTTCCAGGTTCATCCTGACCTACCCTGATTGTTCCCCTTGCGCTCTAATCTGCCCATTTGGAGGTCAAGCCAAGATTCTTGCAGCTCCTGGGATGTGCCACCCTCACTCTTTCCCTCATCCCTGTCCTCTTGCCTAACATGAGGACTGGTATTCTTCCTTGGCTGACACTTCCCACTCCTTATCGCTGCTCTATCCCCCTCCTGCGTGAAGCAGCTGCAGCTGCTCCAGCCCTCTCATCTCTTTGTGATTCTGCAGCTGTTCTCTTATTGATTACTCTGTATAGTTGTGCACTTTAGTGGGTATCCTCTCATATTTAATTGTATGAGTTTACTAATTGTACTAAATTGCACTAATTTACGTCAGGAATTGAGAGTACCCATTCTTTCGTTGTTGCCAATACTTGTTCTCATTGTTTTTAAAAATATTTTTAAGAATTATTGTGCTTATGTTCCATTACTTGGAACATCATCTAGAAAGTAATAGAAAAGATAGAATAATATGCAATTGACTAAATTAGTACATAAACCAGCTCTGATTTCAAAACAAATTATTAGATGAAAACACCTTTATACCACACTCCTGTCCACTTTAAATTGCGGTCCCAGCAAGCCTAGGTTTCATTCCAAACTTCTTGTCATGCTCTCCCAAGCCTTTTCTTGTCCATTCTAACACCCATGTCTTCACATCCCATCACTTCCCCCTAAAGAGAAATATCCAGCATCTCACATCCAACCTCTCACTCTTTTCTGGACAAAGGTGGCTGTTTTTGTATGTGCTGTGTCTTCTGCTCAGGACATCCTCCGTTTTCCTACTCTTCCTGGGAATCCCTCTTCCTCTACATTTTAACAACTCTTAGCTAATTTTAAGATTTGATTCTACCCTTTCCTGAGATATTCCAGAAAATATAATTCTCTTCTAAATATGGCACATTTTAAGAGTATCGAGTCACTGAGGGCTTCTCTCTTCAGTTTTTATAAAACAGCAAGCCTAATGCAAACTCCAGCACTCTCTACCCCTTTATTCTGATGAATTTTTCTCTACAGTACTTTCCAAAATCTTATATCCTATATATATTTACTTTTTTTTTTTTTTTTTGGTCATTTTCTGTGTTCTCCCACTGCAACACGTGATCCAGGAGGTCAGGGAGCTCATTTTACTTATTGTTAGAAAAATGCCTATTGCATCAATTAGAAACTCTAATGTCTGGGTTGAAAGTTCTGTGGTCCTTCATTTATTGAGCAATATAAATTTTCTATGTAAATGTAACATATCTCTTTCATTATTGAATCTTTTTATTTAAAAAACAGTAATTGGTTTAATGATACCCTTTCTAAAATGTTGCATACTTCTTGAAAGACTTTAAGTGATACATAAATGTGAATTATTGGAATTTGTGTTTCTCTAAATGACACTTTCAGGGATTACTGATGACTAATGGGCTATTTAACCCTTCCATTCCCTTTGTGGATGGTTTTAGAGATACCTAATTTCGTCTCTACTTAAACATCTGTAAAAATTATTTCCAGGGTTGTACCTATGTTCTGAAAGGACGAAGGTGCCAGGTTGCTGGTTAATCAGAGGTTTTGAATGACACATAGCTGAACAGTTTGCTAGTATTTCATATGTACAACCACCACCTTGAGATTTTATTTCAAAATACAATGCAGAAAAAATATAAAGAAGCTTTGATTTGTAAGAAAGGGAGATGGTCCAAAGTAACTATTATAGAAAATTTGGAATTCCCACTAAAACTGGAATTTTAAACCAGAGCATATAAATAGATATTTAACTAGAAAATATGAAGTCTATAAAGCTTAACCCTGAATGGAATGAAATACTACGTAACTCTTCTGAACCTTACACATGTGAATCAGATTTGGTTTCAGAATTCATAAAAGCTTAGGTACTCACTTCTTATGCAGGAGGGATATAGAGATTCGAGGAACCAGGCTGTAACTTATTGTAACTCCCTTTACTAAAACTGTGACCTTGTATAATTGAACTCTGTATTTTATTGAAAGAATAGAAAGATACTTTATTGACTAATTTGTTACCTATCACGTAAACTCCTCTAAAACCTCAATTAATGGAAATAATAAACGTTGACACTTAAAAGCTACAGCTTACTGAATGTGAAATTATAGATGAAGTTAAATAATGTTGAAAACTGACACATTTTTACTTAAACAAAATTCGTTGCCTTTCTAAAATAGGTTCTGTCATTTATGATGCACAAGGAGCTAGTCTCAGCACCTCATTTGAAAAAAATTAAAGTCCATGACTCATGTCATAAATCCACACAACAGGTGCCTGACAGCTGATAACCACACTCCCAAATGCCCTGTCTTCAAATCCTGACACCAAAGCCATTAAGGTGTTGATGAAAAGACCTCTTTTGAACTTATCCAGCTGGTCTTCAGACTTCTTCATTTTCTTCAATTCTAACTCAGTAGTTTTTCTTTTTTTAGAATAACAAAGAATATCAAACTCCAATTAGCCCTCCCTAAAAGCTCAGGGCTGCCTGATCTCTCTAAAGACAAAGCATTTCATCTTCAATAATATGAAACTAGTGCCACAATTTTGACTTGTATTTGATAAAGGGGACATGTCCATTTAGCTTTGACAACACATTTCTTCTTGGAGAATCGTTACAAATAGAAAATATTGTTGGTAATTTCTAGCTTGGTAAAATCTCATTTGCCCAGAATAAAGCTCAGCTTCAAAGCTGAACTGAAAATCAACTATATAGAAATTTTTAAAAGCTGGATGTAGTCCTTTAAATCAGCAATAGATATAGATATTTATATGAGAAAAGGTTAAGATAATAATACTATTACCTACTTTACTGGGGAAATCAGATCATTTGATTTTCGTTATTGTTTTAGAGACATGGTCTCATTCTGCTGACCAGGCTCGGGGGCAGTGACACTGTCACAGCTCTCTGCAGCCTCAAACTCCTGGGCTCAAGTGATCCTCCTACCTCAGGCCCCTGAGTAGTTGGGACTATAGGTGCACGGGGCAGATAATTTGATTTTTAAGCAGATTTTTAAGAAGTCTTGTTCTCTTAGACAGTAAGGACAGTGATTAGCAACCACGCAGCTACCATCCGAATCAATGCTAGTAATGATGGTGCAAATCTAAAATCAAAGTTAAAATAAGGGATTAATTTCACTGCCATTTCTGTGATAGGATGATCTTCTCTTGAACTTTGCATTGCCTTAGAATCTTCCATAGGGGAATATCCTTGAGCTTGTGGAATCCTGTTCTCTGGCCCCTAAAGTCAGACTGACTTCACTCTGCTGAAAAGCACCTGGTGCACAGCTGAAGCCGACTTGGCTCTTACCCTGCCCCCAGGGGCTGGCATTCAACCGCAGGAGATGGCACGGGCACCTAGATAATGTGCACAAACTAGAGCCTGGCAAATGCTGTGAGAGGCACTGATAATGAGCTGTGGGAGTTCACAAGAGTGAGGGATTACTGTAGCCCGTGGGGATCAAAGACAAATTCATGGAAGAGATAGTGTTTAAATGGGGGCTTAAGTACAGGGTGGTATTTAGACATTTAGAGAGATGGAGGGGAAGGCGTTCCTGGAAGATTAGGTATAAGAAGAGAGATAAGAAATCCGGTGGAAAAAAAAAGGAACTTCAAAGAATTCAATGTGGTAGGCACTCAGGGCATTTACTCAATATTTATTTCCTTCTCCTCCTATTTAAGAGATTGGATATTAGAGACAAAGAAGGCGAGGTCAAGATACATCTGCAGCCCGCCCTGGATCATCCAGAGGTGACTCAGGCACTGAGGGATGTCAAGCTTTAGACTACTTGATAATTTCAGTATTGATTAGTCCAATAGTAAGGTATTCAAGAATTGCTGCTTATGATAATTGTTATATCGTTTTCTCCCTTCATTCTGAACACTCCCTCCTCACCATTTCCATTGCCTAACACATTCTGAAAATGAGGCAGCACAGCACAGGGGTCAGATCCACAAAG
Source organism: Macaca nemestrina (assembly GCF_043159975.1). Taxonomy (NCBI): domain Eukaryota; kingdom Metazoa; phylum Chordata; class Mammalia; order Primates; family Cercopithecidae; genus Macaca; species Macaca nemestrina. The sequence continues at coordinate 87,922,210 of NC_092140.1, forward strand.
AAATACGGAGATTTGGTAGAGAAATGTAGAGAAAGAGGAATGGGGCCAGGTGTGGTGGCTGGCACTTGTAACCCCAGCACTTTGGGAGGCCTAGGAAGGCAGATCACCTGAGGTCGGGAGTTTGAGAGCCTGAACAGCATGGTGAAACCCTGTCTCTACTAAAAATACAAAAGTTAGCTGGGTTTGGTGGCAGGTGTAATCCCAGCTAATCAGGAGGTTGAGACAGGAGAATTGCTTGAACTTGGGAGGTGGAGGTTGCAGTGAGCCAAGATCACGCCACTGCAATCCAGATTGGGCAACAGAGCGAGACACCATCTCAAAAAAAAAAAAAAAAAAAGAAAAGAAAAAAAAAAAGAGGAGTGGCATGACAAAGACCCAGGAGGTAGAGGGAAATAGGCACAGCACCACGACACACGTTGGTTTCCATTGGACACACACGGCTTGTAGTGATCTTTTGGGCCATTTTTAGGATAGGTATGTACAAACACAAAAGAACAAATGGAGCTATGATATCTTAGAAACTGTCACACAAACTACACTGAATTGAGATCAAGTATGGATTATTTCATACTCTACTCAATATTCTTCTGTAGACAGATAAGAAATGGCCAGACTATATGGAGGTGGAGATGGATGCTGACAAATATATCAATGTTCACCTTACAAGCCAATAGTATCACAATCCACATTACTATGTGTAATTTTATTTCCTGAGGACATGATATGGTTACATATATACCCACCCCAGGTGGGTATCAGCTGATTTTCTCGGGCTATAAAGGAGCCTGTGGAGAGAGAACTCCTGGTAATGAAAATGGATGTCAGGCAAAACAATGGACTCTATACAAAAGTTTAATCATCTGAGTGTAGGGATTCAAAATGTAGTGTAAGTTTTCTCATCTCTAATTCTTGCCCAGGCTCCTGGATGTATTTTTGGATTCCAGGGAAAGAAAGCAGCTGTGGAAATCTAAAGGGATGCTTAATTAGTCTCTTTTTTCACACCAGGGGCCAAGCAGCACACTTTTGGATACCCTTTTCCTTCAATAGAGAATAACAGAAAAGATCACCACACAGCTATGTGGTCCACCCCTGGGGGTTCCTGGGGCCACAGGGAGGGTTCCTCCTATGGAGGAGCTGGGCATAGCTGTGATAGGATTACTAGTAGAGCTGTGCAGATGTTGCTGTGCAGATGTTGAGCAAATGAGCTTACTATGGAGAACACCTATCCTTGGGGCAGAAGTGATATTAAAAATAATCTTGACTGGACGGACGTGGTGGCGGCTTATGCCTGTAATCCCAGCGCTTTGGGGGGCCAAGGTGGGGGGATCACAATGTCAGGAGTTCAAGAGCAGCCTGACCAACATGGTGAAACCCCATCTCTACTAAAAATACAAAAGTTAGCGGGTGTGATGGCGCGTGCCTGTAACCCAGCTACTCAGGAGGCTGAGGCAGAATCACTTGAACCCGGGAGGCGGAGGTTGCAGTGAGCTGAGATCGTACCACTGCATTCCAGCCTGGGTGACAGAGTGAGGCTCCATCTCAAATCATCATCATCATCATCATCATCATCATCATCATCTTGGCCAACCAGTGGCATGGGCTTTGGCCAATCAGAACTGGCATAATATAGGCATTGGACAATCAAAACACACAAAAGAGAAACCATAACACTCACCAAAAACAAGTGGAACTCAAGTGTAGGTATAAGCTGGCTGAATTCAGCTCAGCCTTGGGGACTCTGAAAATGCCTGCAGAGGAGAGCTGGACAGATTGAGGACCATGGTCAGGGTGATTTTGATAATATGCACATTATCTCAATGCATCTCACAGCAACCCTGCAACTTAGGTATTTCCACATTCTATGCATGAGGTAAATCAGTGTCAGATTAAACTAGCCACTTTACGTTCCCAGGGGTGTAGTATGTGGTAGATGTAGCATTCAAGTGCAGCCTGCTAATATTCTTCCTATACTTCCTCTGAGTCTTCAGATGACGACCTTTAGGTGACTATCCTATTTGCAGGCTACTCTAGCTTAATTCTAATTTGCTTAACTTAATTTATAAATTAGTGCTACTGGAAAGAAGCAAAACTGTCATCCGAGTAAGTTTCCCTCTACTATCAGCTCTGATTCTAGTGAATAGTGAGGCCCTCAAATGAGGAGTATTACATGATGAAGCAAAGGGTATGAAAGTTGGTTAACAAATATTTGAGACGGATTTATAAAAAATTAACACAAGCTAGGATTTAAGACCCTCTGGTTTGATGAATGAATTTGGAGCCAAAGTCAAAATCCAGGGAAGTCAGAAGGAAAATCCTCCTTCTAGGCTGAATAATGTGCCTCATCAGGCCACAGCCAGGTTGGAATGGGAATCTGCAAGCCTGAGCCTGCAGGGATCCTCTGCATTTCTCTAAGCACAGCCCCCCTCCCCCAGCTCCATTCAAAAATAAAAATAATAAAATAAAATAAAACAAAAACGATGTGTTTATTTTCATCCCCTGCAATGGAAAGGGAGGAAAAGGAAGGACGAAACATGAATTTACATCCCCTTACCTAGGGTTTAAGCGTATTTCCTTCATCAAACCTGATTTAATTAAGTAACACTGCTTTCTTAATTAGAAGCTTACACTTAGTGGAATGAATGTCTGTACTGTTGATAGGCATGCTTAGGATAAGGAATTCAGGTGTATATCTACAGAGGACAAAGGACAAAGCAAATGCATAATTGCAAGATGAATTCTCATTTACAACATTCAGGTTATTAGATTATCATTTGGGGTCTAAATTTCAAGCTAATTTTGTCATTTTAACACTGTGATGTGAGTGGCTGAGAATTATTTTTTCCTGAACATGCAAGTATAACACTGTATTTTAAATAAGAACACAAACTAACTCAAGAAATTATTATGTGGGTGAATAATACAAACAGATGCCAAGCATTTTAGAGCAGAATGAATGCTGGATTCCATCTTTTCTCACTGCTCCATTTTACCAAGATTCAGAAAGGTTGGGATGTGAATAAGATTACAAAGCATTTTGAATCCCCAGAGATTTCACTCCTGGTTTAGTGATCTTTCCATTTAACAGGCTGTAATCTCAAATACGGTTCTTAAGCATAAGATTATTTTAAAATGTGTTTAAAATTAAATAAAATTATATGTGTATATATAATTTGGGAGGACTTACTTTATTTTCTTTAAAGCAGCCCAGAGACAATTTTTTAAATTATTTTTCACTTGTATAGAAGTTAAAAAAATGTTTTAAATACTATACTGTTACAGAAAAAATTACCGCTTTACTAAGAGTTAAGTTCGTCAAGAAGATCCACACCCTCTTCTTCCTCTGGGGAAGAGAAAAAAATACAAAACAAAACACCTGGTGCAGCAAGATTTCATGCATGCACTGCCTGAAGCTACAAATAAATTTATTAGATCTCTGGCAACACATTCTTAAAATAAACTTAATAGCCTTCAGGTCTCTGTTCAAACCAGAGCATAATTCCTTTTGTGGCGCCAGACTTCTCCCCCCACCCCAAAGGAGACTGAGCTAAAGGAAAGCAGTGGTTCTCTACACTTCTCCACCTTTTTGAGTAACCGGTTTAGCACCATTTAGTTAATTCTCTGTGAAGTGAGGCTGTTTTCTAATTCCTATTTGTATAACAGTACCATACACAGACACTGTCATTACAATTAACATGGATTACAGTCTGAACTGTATCTTGGATTATCTTTTGAAAATGTGGTATATCCACATTAGGAGACAAAAATATATAAAGGGAAAATACAAGTACCTTCGTCTGACAGTTAATAAGAAAACATTTTTTTAATCTGACTTCTTTCCATTATGACCAAAATTTAAATCTGATGGTTAGTATGAAGAGATTGGAGTGGGGTGGGAGAAGAAAAGCCATTCTATGAATTAAAATACTGTGAGTGAATCGTAACTCAGAATCCCAGAAAATTAGATTGAAAATTAGAAATAGGAACTTCCTGAAGATAATTTTAGTTTAATTTGTTATTATTGCTTTTAAAATCTAAGTTAGGAACATGTTCTTAGTTCTATTTGTTTTCAGCAGCAAAATCAAGATTTGGAAGTTTTAAACTACTAGACTTAAAAAGACGTATATTGCATTATACCTGGTTACTTAGATACTGCTCCTGTGAGAAGCTAAACGAGATGTGTCACTGATCTCTGTCAAAAAGGAAGGAGAGAAGGAGGGAAAGAGAAAGCAGGGTGGGAAGTGACAGTGTGGGGGAGACAGACAGAGACAGAGACAAAGAGAGGATGGAGTAAAATAGCATCAATGTCATACATTTGTTTTTCACATTTTCTTTTCATTTATTTCAGATTAGTTTTGCAAAGCTAACTTTGGTGCTTAGCTTTGGTGTAGTATTATTTAATTAGTTGAACCCCTTGGTGATTGCTCTGATCCCTTTAGAACTGTGCCAGAGCTACAAAAGCAGCCCTTCTCATTAATTTCACTATCTCAGATTAATACAAAAGCTGTTCATTTTGTATATTTGGCTGCATAAAGGAAAACACACACACATACACACATACACACAAAGTAAGTAGAAAAACAAGTTGGTGTGGTCTTAGAGCTCCAGTCCTTGTTAGAAAATAAAAGTTAGACAATGTACAGTTTTATTTAATTGATATTTTGGAACGATTTCCATGAAAAGCACATATGTTAGGAAGTATAAAGTTGGTTCACATATAGTCCTTTCTGTGAAATGTAGACTCTAGTAAGGAGGGTAAACCAAATGCTATACATACATTAAATACAACATGTAAGGTGAAAAGCTAAACAGAAATCTCCTGCAGCTCAGAGGAGGGAGGGGAGCACACTGGGTTGGAAAGACCCAATTAAAGGGTTGGCGCAAGGGTTGGTGGATGGAGGATGGGCCCCTCCCACAGGAAGGAACTGCAAGAAAATTGATTCAGGGAAGGACAGGGCAGCATGTGTGTGGGCAGGAATAAGAGTTGAGCTCTGCAGGGTTTGTGAAAGGAAAAGGGGAGGAGGAGATAAGCTGGAAAATCAGGCTGCTCACAAAGGAAACTTGGGGCATAGAGAGACATAATTCGCACCATGCTTTCAGAAATACAGATTTGGAGACAGCAAGTGTTGGCAAAGATGTGGAGTAAAGAGAATTCCTGTACACTGTTGATGGGAATGTAAATCGGTACAGCCATTATGAAAAACAATACAGAAGTTCCTCAAAAAAAAAAAAAAAAAAGATAGAACTGTCATATGATCCAGCAATCCCACTTCTGAGTATATATTCAAAGAATATGAAATCAGGATATTGAAGGAATATCTACATTCCCATGTTCACAGCAGCGTTATTCACAATGGCCAAGACATGGAATCAACCTCAGTGCCTATCCATGGATGAAAAACAAAACAAAACAAAACAAAACTGTGGTAGAATTGTTAGTGGAAATGTAAAGTATAGTGCAGCCACTACAGAAAACAGGATGGCTTTGGGAGGCTCAAAGGCGGGCAGATCGCCTAAGAGTCAGGAGTTCAAGATCGGTCTGGCCAATATGGCAAAATCCCATCTACACTGAAGAGTACAAAAATCAGTCAGGTGTGGTTGTGGGTGCCTGTAATACCAGCTACTTGGGAGGCTGAGGCAGGAGAACAGCTTGAATCTCCGAGGTGGAGGTTGCAGTGAGCTGAGATTGCACCACTGCACTCCAGCCTAGGTGACAGATACTTCATCTCAAAAAAAAAAAAAAGGAAAAAGAAAACAGCGTGGCTAAAAACAGAACTACCATATGACCCCAATTATCCCACTGGTAGGTATATACCCAAAAGAAAGGAAATCAGTGTATTGAAGAGATAGCTGCACTCCCAAGTCTATTGCAGCAATATTCACAATAGCCAAGATAGGGAATCAATTTAAGTGTTCATCTATGGATGAATGGATAAAGAAAACGTGTTCTATATACATAGTAGAGTATCATTCAGCCATAAAAAAGAATGAACTCTTGCCATTTGCAGCAATATGGTTGGTACTGGAAGTCATTATGTTAAGTAAAATAAGCTAGGCACAGAAAAACACATAACACATGAATCTCACTCATAGGTAAGTCTCACTCCCGTTTTTAAAACCATCCTCGTGAGATCCATTCGCTGTCACAAGAACAGCATGGGAAAGACCCGCCCTCAAGATTCAGGTACCTCCCACCTGGTCCCCTCAACAACACGTGGGAATTATGGGAGCTACAAGATGAGGTTTGGGTGGGGACACAAAGCCAAACCATATCAGAGGTACTCAAAGAGTCCATTATTTTGATTAGTAAAAATAAATGATGAATAAATTTTTTGGAGGAGTTTTGGTCCTAAGCCACTATTTAGCCAAAATCCAAATGCATACTATGTACAGGTTAAAGTTAGGCCCTACCCATTTCCTTCTCTCTCTTTCAACTTAGGAAGAAAATGAGGATCAGTGTGACAAAATTTTTCTCCTAGGCCAAGATAAACTACCTTTTGCTGCACTTGGTTAATATATGATGCAGGTGGCATTTTTGAATATGCTGAGGATTTGAGACAATGGTTACTACAGAGAATTCGTATTAATTGCACGCAGAAACTTTTTAAAGAGCAGACTTGGAAAGCGAATACATTGACTTCACAATTATTAATAAGGTCTAAACCAGTAGTTATTGGAAAAAGGGCAATAATTTTGCCCTTTGAGGAATGTCTGGCAATGTCTGGAGACAGTTTTGGTTGTCACAAGTTGGGGGGGAGGGGCAAGGCAGGGGGTGTTACTGACATCTAATGGGTAGGGGTCAGGGAGCTACAGATCCCACAACGCACAGGAGAGTCAGACCCTCCCGCTCAACACACACACAAAGCATTAGAATTATCTGGCCCCAAATGTCAATAGCGCTGGTGTTGAGAAACCGTGGTCTGTACTTGTTATATTGTGGTATATCAACATTTATAACCTAACATGAACATATGATCTGACTTTTCTTGGTAATTCATATTTTCCTATAAATTGAATTGAGAATATATATGATCAAATGATAAAACTGCCTCCTCTTCTTACATAAGTATGCAGAAATTTTCAAGTCCATCATTGATGTGGAAAAGTTGCCTGTAGGAAGTGTTTATTCTCTTGTTGCAGAAAGTAGTTGAGCCAGTAATTTTCCTACTGTCAAAATTTATGGCTAATCCTTTGGGAAGTTAGAGGTGAGGAGGGATCTTGAGCAATGCACCAAACTGTGTCAAAGTTTGATATTGTATGCATGATTTGGATTTCAGTATGAAATCAAATATGTGGGCAATGATTTCCATGTTAGATGTTTTAAGCAGATTAGGCTTCACCAAACCATGTTAGAGCTGAGAGCACAAAACAGAAAGGCTTCCTAAGGTAACTGCAGATAGACAAGGCTGGGCACTGAACACAAATTATCCAGACTTCCGTGTCTTTATTGTAGCTCAAAAGAGAAATACTACATGTTCCCAATGCACACTTGCTTGTGAGTACACACACATGCACCTGCACACACATGCATGCACAGCCTTACCTTGTTCTTACAAAGAACAAAAATGCCTTCCTCTCCAAAAACATAGAACACACAGCATCTTTTACATGTTTCTCCATTGAACAATTTGGGAAAGCACTTCCCCAAATAATTTTTTTTGAATCGTATTTCTCCTGGTAGTTAATAGGTATTACATTTATAAAAAATCACTCTATGTTAACTAAGGGAGAAATAAACTGGATTAAGCTATGTAAACAAAATTCTTACCTGCAGTAATTCCTAGGGACTTTAATATGTGAATATGCACTGAGCAAGTCTAAGGAAGGGATTGGAGCACACAGCATTTCTCAATCTCCTTTCAGCAGGGAACCTGTGTCTCAAGGCATCATGTTAAGACTCTGATCTACAGCACATATTTTGGGACAAGTTAGCTTTGAGTACAAACCATTCAAAACACAGATATGAGCAGAGAGCCTGTGTAGTATCAATCACATGCAGGTCACATAATTTTCATTTGTCATATTTGACAGTAATAGTTAGAAATGCATGTCATGATCTTGAGGAACAAATCCAAATAAAATTTAAAAATTTATTCCCTACCAGCAATACAAATTCTGGTTCATGTCATTTCCATTTCCTAATCCAAATGGCAAAATAAACATGTTAGTTTGTAGAATGCCAAGAAAAATACAAGTTCAGGTAAACACAACTGACTGCTGGTATATTCGTTCCACAGACAGACCACATTTATTGTTGGAACACACGCTTTGCTTTTCTTGCAGCTTAACAGTATAGTGCCCCAGCCCTTTTTTTTAATTAGTCAAATGCGGGATCAGATCTCAGAAGAGACAAAGGTTAGGATTTTGACCAGTTCCAAAAAACACAGCTAAAATCACCAACAATGTACAACAGGCTATGTCGGCCTCCTGTTTTCAGTTGGATCTTACTCCCTGTGGATATTTGAACCCTACGATCTGGCCAGCTCTGATAAGGGATTTAAAGGCTTACTAAGAAGAATGCTTCTGAAGCTATTAAAACAACCAGTATGGGAAGCATGGACTAAGCTGGGTTTTGGAAAGAGGATAATGCTGCAACATAAACTTTAAGGCTGATAAACAGATAAAAATTCTGAAAGCACATTGTTCCCTAGTCTGAACTTCTTCCTCACCCTGATCAGTAACTACTTCCCATGAGAATATCAATAAATACAACAGCTCTGTACTCATCAATTTTAGAAGAAAGTTGATAGACAATTCTGAGTCATTGATTTGCATCTCAACTGATTATGGTAATAATATTAATAAGTTGTATTGGAAAATACCTTTATTGACTGGAGAACCAAACGAGTTAGAAAATGAAAACTAACTAAACTTACTTCTATGTTATTTGTATAGACAAGAAAAAAACACATAAATGTGTGTGTGTGTATATATGTGTGTGTGTATTTGTATGTATATATTATACATATACACACTCACCAGGCACTCTGGAGATTTAGGGCAACAGATAAATACACACACACACACAGACACACACACACACACACACACATATATATATAAAATATACATATCAGCTTTATGCCCTCAAGAAACTGAAACCGAAAATTTGTATAAGAAGAGGAAATGCACACACAGAGAAAACCAGACCATGAGTACCCTTCAAAGAATAATAGAATAACTATTTTTTGGGAATATATAAAATTCTCAGAATGAATTCTTAAGACAGGAAAATCTCATAAATATCTTTTAATACCTTAATGATAACAAAGTGAGTCAGACTGTGGGGAACATCTATATTTCTTCTGTTTCTTACTCTCTTGCCTCCCTTTTGCCAATATAGGGGGCAAGGTAGGCAGCGATTGGGACCTTTTGCCAATATAGGGGGCAAGGTAGGTAGGGATTGGGACTCAAACAAGGAAATACCTGATAGAATGTACAGACGCTGGACTAAATATATTGAAACAAGGGAAACTGGGCTGACCTGCCCAGGCTTGTAAGCAAAGTCTGCACTAGAATATCTGGATGGCTTCGGAAGCTCCAACCCGGCCAGTGTTTGGAACTCTGCACCAGTTTCTACCAAGGACCCAGGAAATGCTGCCAAATTGCCAAAGGTGGTTTCTGTGCACCTTGTGTCTTGGTAAAATCTTCTTCCACACCTTCATTTGTTCCCTGGAAGAGTTAAATCTTCTTTTGGTCATTTAAAGCCCTTACTCCCTACATGGCAGCCATTCAACTCAGCGATTTTACTTCTTCCCTCCTGACTTAAACGACATATCCCCTCACCTGAATGCCATTGGCCAGGTACAGAGCAGCTTGTCTTAATTAGTTATTCAGCCTAAAAAATGCATAAGCTTATCTTTTCAAGGTTTCCTATAAATGAGGCTCTTTGAGACATAAAATATTCTTCTAGTAGAAGAGAAAATTTTAATCATGAGTACTTCAATAATCTTTGCCTACTTTAGACCTTTCCTCTTAGGTAATTTACCCCACAGTCAATTCATAAAATCATATGGTTGGTTCTCTTCCACTCTCTGCCTCCCACCCACTGGCCCTGTCACTTCTAGGGAGAGAGTTTCAGCTTCGAAAAGTGCTTTGGATATTGTGAGTAGGAATGTGGCCATTTTTATGTCTTATGGCAAAATCTTGAGCAGAACCTTACTGCACTTTACACTCAACACACCTATACATCATTACAAATCTTTCATTGGGAAAGGCCAGAGACATATTAATAGTAGCCTCATTGTGTACAGGTTTTCCCTACTTACGAACTTTTTTGCAAGCCTTATCAAAAGGTAAAGTAGGATTGAGATGTTATTATGCAGAAAAAGAGTTCCCGGTTATTGAGCCTATCTTTAGAGTTCCTACTTAGCATAAGTGGTCTAAAGACCAATTTAGGACAGATGAATAGAGACGAATACAACTATAAGATTTCTATAAAAAATGTGCACTTGCAAATCCAATAATGAGTATTTTTCACTGAGTTCCCTGAGGCAGGATTCCCTAATTTATATAATACAGAAATCATAAAAGTAAGAAATGGGATCAAATCCCTCAAATAGAGAAATTACATGCACTAGAAAGGGTATGACATTGGAATGTGAATTTAGCACAGGGAATAAAACAGAGGCTTGGCTGTGAGGAGCTGGGGAAGAAGCAAGGAGAGATGAGGAAGTCAAATACACACAGGGAGAAAATTCCTAACCTTGTCCCTAACAGGCAGGATATTGATAATTACCCAGCACTGACTCTGAGATTTCTGGTTTCAATCAGATTGAAAACCAGAAAGCAGAAGCCAGATTAAAACCAGAAAGCTCACAGAATCAGTGAGCTTGAGATGCTGGAAAAAACAACAACAACAAATGAATGATAGAAGCCAACTGTTTTCTATGGAAAATCTATGGTGATCCCTGAAAATAGTGGATTAGGGTGCCAACCTAGACTTCTTAGGTCAACAGAGGGGGAAAAGGAGGGCATTTTAATAGAAAAGACAAAACCATATAGGAAAAACTGTAATAAACCTGATGTTTTTAGGGAACTAATTAAACAGAACCTCTTTATCTTTATTAGCAATTATACCACAATGAAAAATAAAGAGGCATATGATGAGATGTTACTGAATATACCCATAGCTTTTATTAAGTATGGGATAGAAGTTCAAGTAAAATTTATTTAAAGAAAATGTGTCTCAGGATGGGTTTTGCAGCCTAGCTTGGAACTTCTTTATGAAGACATTTCACAAAATATAAACAGCATGCTCAGCAAAGTTTTTCTTTTTTAGTATATTTATATTATTAAAAAACATACTTCAAAATAATTTTACAATAATTGAATCAGATTAGAATCTGGTTAATTTGTAAATATCCTCAATTTATTTCAGATTCTATTCTATATACTACTTGTGTGTTCCTTACAGTTCTATTTTCCAGTTAGACATTATCTTAATATTTGAGGATTATTGGATCATTCTTCCTAATTAATACTTTAATGTGAAAGAATTCATTTGCTTTAGAGAAAACAAGAACAAGAATGTACATTGTTTGACTTCTAGTGCAAAACAGGTGATTCAGTGAGCTTCAATGTCATGTTAGTTTATAAACCACATAAATAATGGCTTCAATTACTTGTTATTGCATCATGGCCTCTGTGAGTGAAATTACTGTTGAAAAATCTGCCTAATTGCCTGGGTAGGAAAGTGGTACTATTCTCACTAAAGTGTTCACTGTTTTCCATAAAATAACTGGAGCTGGCTGGGCGCGGTGGCTCACACCTGTAATACCAGCACTTTGGGAGGCCACGGCGGGTGGATCACCTGAGGTCAGGAGTTCAAGACCAGCCTGGCCAACATGGTGAAACCCTGTCTCTACTACAAATATAAAACTTGGCCAAGAGTGGTGGCAGGCACCTGTAATCCCAGCTACTCGGGAGACTGAGGCAGGAAAATTGCTTGAACACGGGAGGTAGAGGTTGCAGTGAGCTCACATTGTGCCACTGCATTCCAGCCTGGATTGACAAGAACAAAACTCCATCTCAAAATAATAATAATAATAATAATAATAATAATAATAATAATAATTGGTGCTTTTAAAGTTAAGTAACAAGTTGGAATCATTAAAGGAAAAGCTAAGATTTGCAACCAGCCTGGTCAACATAGTGAGACACCGTCTCTACAAAAAAATTAACTGGGTGTGGTAATGTACACCAGTAGTCCCAACTACTAGGGAGGCTGAGCCAGGAGGATCACTTGAGCTCAGGAGTTGGAGGCTGCTGTGAGCTATGATCCCACCAGTGCATACCAGCCTGGGGGGAAGAACAAGACCCTGTCTCAAAAACAAAACAAAACAAAACAAAGATTTACCAAAAATCTGTAAACTAGAGTAATAACAACAGAATATTTTAGATGCTTTTCTTCTGACTTAACAAATGTTAGTTGTTCATAATCTTAGCTGACACTTTTTAAATTCAAAAATATCTTTGTGTTTATTCATTTTATCTTTTTTCCACCTCTCTCCATTCATTCCCATGAGAATTAGGGGGCTTTGTTTTTATTTATTTCGTTTCAGAAATAGTTTACTGATTCTCATCAATATTTATCTGTAATTATTTCTATAAAACATATATACTTATGAATGTACTTACATATATAATGTACACATAGTCATCTCATTAATCCATTCACCCTACAAATCACTGAGAGTAGATATTATAGGCTTGGAGCTATGCTGATGCTGGGGATGCAGACATAGAAGGCAAGCACATGATAGAGTGGGAGAAATGACAAAGAAAGAGAGCTTTATTGTTCTGTTCAGTAAGGATTAGGCTAGTGGAGAGCAAAGGCTGCTGTAGTGGTTTAGGGGTGGGACACACAGGCTTGATGACTCCAGAACACAATTATCAACAGCTGTTATTATACTGCTCTGTGATCAAGTGATGCCTCTTGGCTTATTGAGAAGTACAAGACTTTCTGTACTTGCACTAAGTAGTCTCCCTCATACCATTTAAGATTCTAGGCTTGTTTTAAAGTAGATTTTTTTCTTTCATCCATTGCTGTGAACTGTTAGCTGTCATGTCTGTTGTTAGTGATCCCTCTTTTGGGAAGCTCTCTATTCCCATCCTAATATTAATCTTGAAATTTGCTGGGGGCCTGAAATAATGAGACAAACTAAATTCTATAGGCTCAGAGTAAGGCAAATACAAGAAATCTTGCCACATACTATACATATATATACATATATATGTGTATGTGTGTGTATGTATATATCTAGCTATATATATTTTAAAATAGCATAATGGTAAGGAATGTACTATACAGAATGAGAAAAACCTGGGTAGAAAACTTACTCAAATATGCCAAGCATAAAGTTGACTTGAGCATCCCTGAGTTGTATATCTCAAGTGTATATTTGGATGCCAGGAGACCCTCACATAGGGGTATGCATGTCAGAAAGGTGGATGAGCTGGAGCATAGATTTAGTTACATCAATTTTGTCCATCAGGAGTTTGTTTTGCTTACATGCGCCTTCTTACCAGTGATCCATATAGAACAGTTTGCCAGGTATGTTGAGTTTTAGACCCATAAAGTGCTAACAGTATTATTGTCCTAGTTCAATGCCTAAATTATTGCAGAAATTCTGGTTCAGACCTTGCTATTGAGCCATCCCAAGCAACAATGGGATTGCTCAATTTGATGATTATTTAATGACTGCAATAATTCAAACATGTTGTTCGTTCTGTAGAATATAGGGAACCAAGTTAACTCCTAATTTAAGTCTCAAAATTTATTGAGAGGACTATTGTAGTGCAGTAAAGACAAGGTTTGAGGCTCATGATTAGAAAAGTACACAAAGGTTACCATTGATAGTTCTACCCCATTTGGAAGCCCCACCAAAAATTACAGTCCAGTAAACAATACAATAGCATAATTCTTCAAGAATAAAGAAAACAGGAAAGAGGACAAATGCGATGTGACATTTGAAATCTGGAAAGCAAATAGACACGTGTAAAAGGTTAAGAATATCAGAGACCGTCACATTTGAAATTATCATTGGGAAAAACCCAGCTACAACCTGATTTGTACCTAAGGACCATAGAAGACCCCAAAATCGATAGTGCCAGGGAGCTCCTCACAGCTAGCTGTTATTTGCCCCCTGTGCCAAATTCACATTCCCTTATGTTTTCTAGTCCATATAATTTCTCTATATGGGGAATCTGATCTCATTCTCACTTTCATAATCCCTGGACCATATAAATTAGGGAATTCTGCCTCACAAAATACAGCAGTAATACTCATTATTAGATATTGCAAGTGCATATTTTTACAGAACCCTTGTAGTTGCATACATCTTTATTCATCTTTTCTAAATTGTTCTTTAAACTATTTTTGATAAATAGGACCTGTAAAGATAGTCTCAATACCTGGTAGAGATACGTAAAACTTGAATAGTTGAAGAACAGTGTAAGGAAGAAATGTTGACAGATGGGAAAATGACTGTCTAATTATTATTGTAATTTAGATGCTACTTTGCCTTCAATAATTTAGATGCTACTTTGCCTTCAGTCATTCAAAACACATGTTCCGTTGTTTACTCATAGTGCTTTTCCAGCCTCTGCTCGACATGTATTTTTTTCATTGTCAATATTTATCAGATGAACGACAAAAAAGTACATGGAAAAGCCTCAGTGCCTCCTTTTTCTCCAGACAAGCATATTACACTTAAGCCACAGATTTACACACTTAGGCTTTGGAAAGTTTTCCACAGGTGTACTGATTAAATGATTCCCACTTTCACACCCTCATAAAAATGCACACCTAGAGCCACAGATTCATAAGGATTACTTTCTATGACTGATGAGAACAGCTGCTTCAACTCAAGTAAGGGAATGAAAACAACACTTTCAAACAGGTAAGAGTCCGGGAGCCCATTAACTAAAGTGCTATTAAAGTTATAACTATCTGCGATTTGTGATGTGTCCGGAAAAAGCTAAAACTAAGTGTCTCTAGCACCTTAATTCGCTCCTTACGATGACTTGCTGGAGTCAACAGCAGTCCACACCTTGAGTTGAGGGCTGTTCTCAATTGTCCCTGTTCATGGCTTTTTGAGAAAAATTTATCGAGCACCCATTTTGTGGTCATTCAGTGACTCACATTAGCTACATACGAAGGTCTTCATTAGGGAGAAATTCTGGTGGTTTGTGACTTGCTGGATATACTGATTTCTTCCATATTTGAAAATATGTTAAGAGAGCACAGGGTACTCCCGGTATCTACTTAACTTCATATTTCTGAATGTCTAACACTGGTTCCCTCACTGACCCCTTCTCGTGCTGAATCGGGCACGCATGAACCTCACTTGCTTCTTGTAGTCATATTGTCTTAAGAGGCAGTGTGTTTCAGTGGAAGAAACATGTGTTTTGCAGGGTTTGAATTCCAGCTCTGCCAATTACTCTGTCTGATGTGAGATATTTATTCTTTGTGCCTTAGTTTCCCACATTGTAACATGGTGATAAATACCTTACAAGGTAAGGATTTAAAATCAATGAGTATAAGGCAAAAGTATACATACTCTAATATTACTATGGACGTTGGTGTGTGGGTCTGTGATCTGCACCTACACAGAGGGCTGCATTGTTGAATAGTCAAACTTATTCTTCACTTTCCAGAAAAAACTATCTTCCTCATCATTATCTGTGAAGAAAAGGAGTCAAGAGTAGTGAGCAAGTCCTGATTCTTATCTTCTTCTAACAGTAACCACTAATAAAAGGGCAAGCTTCCAAATTATTGTTATGAATAAAAGTTTCCTGCAACTTTAATAAACAAGCACACAATTATTTTTTTTAAAGTGATAACATACACTATATTTCTATTTGCAATTAAAATTTTAATTATGATCAACATTAAGTGATGCCCACAGGGCCAACAGCACTGTAGTAAATTTTTCATCATGACAGGTGCTATAATGAAATCAGAGAACAGAATACAGAATGATTTATTTCTTTTCTGATGAGAAATAATGATTGCAAATAATTTCCTTTGTCTCTTTTGTTCTTCCAATGAAGAATATAACAGAGAGAGCAACATGATCATTAAATTCATCTACTAGCTGCAATTAATCACCTCAACAATTAATGTATGTTAAACTTCATTTCAGAAGCTAGAGCTCCTAATAGTGTACATATTGCTAAAGTACTGCTGAAAATGTGCCTGTTCAAAATCTCAGTTTACTATCACTTTCTCATTTTTTCCCTCACTACAAGTCTTTAATGTTTATAAATTGAAGTAACATATACCTCAAACATGAAAATACAGTATAAAATGAAATGTTTTACTAAATAACTTTTTCTCCGCAGCCTATTTGAGCAAACTTATTCTACCACTTACATTACTTATTTATTTAATACAAAACATATTGAGAATATCCTAAAATAGATTATTATGATTCATAACTCAATGTTTCTTTAGAACTTATAAAACACAATGAAAAGTTCTTCTAAAACTATGAAATTTTTGGTTTTGAATGGTTATACAATTTCAAATGGTTGTATTTATTTTAAAGAAACTTAAATGCAAGCCACTCTAAATTAAAAGAAATTATTTTGCTAGCATCAGTAGGCAGTGCTGTTCTCTGAAGGCTCTCATGCCTTAGCTATGTATGTAAATGTGAGGTTCTGATATCAATATCACATGTTCTAAGTTAATGAAAAAAGCAACTTTAAATTATGCCATGTGAGGCCGGGCACAGTGGCTCACGCCTATGATCCCAGCACTTTGGGAGGCCAAGGCAGGTGGATCACCTTGGAGTTCAAGGTCAGGAGTTCAAGACCATCCTGGCTAACACAGTGAAACCCCGTCTCTACTAAAGATACAAAAAATTAGCTGGGCATGGTGGCGGTTGCCTGCCTGTAGTCCCAGCTACTCAGGAGGCTGAGGCAGGAGAATGGTGTGAACCTGGGAGGCAGAGGCTGCAGTGAGCCGAGATCATGCCACTGCACTCCAGCCTGGGCGACAGAGCAAGACTCTGTTTCAAAAAATAAATAAATAAATAAATAAATAAATAAATAAATAAATAAATAAACAAATAAATAAATAAAATAAATTATGCCATGTGTTCTAACTACTTTATCATTATCAGTAAAACAAATTCCAATCATTCACTATAAAACCAAATAATACCGGAAAGGAATCCTCGCTCTTAGAACCATCGTGTAAAATCTCTCTGGGAAGCAGATGATTACTTTTAAGGCTCTCCGTACTGGGTGATGTGAGGGTGGCTCAGGGGCACGTGCTAAAGGAGTGACCACGGAAGAGCCAGTGAAAAAGGGGGAGTTGAGAGGAGACTTCCTGGAGAAGCTGGCAGTTTGGTTGAGTCTTAGAGAGAAGGATGATCACGGTGAGCTCATACTTTCTAGGAAGAACAGTATGGACAAAGGAAGTCAACTATAGGTGGAATGATTGGGCTTCATGAAGAGCCATGTTGGAATGAGGCAGGAACATGCTGAGCATGATACACTGAACTGTTGCTATAGTTTTCTCCTTCCCATGCAAGTCAAAAGGGGACTCTTGGTTCCTTAACACTTTATTGGTATGCCAGTAGGTCTCCTGTCCCATTAAAATTGGGTTTATCGAGGCCACCAAACAAATGTAAGTTATTAAATCCATGGAGCAGTTTCAGGCACTTGTCTTCCTTTATCTTTTTCCAGTATTTTCCTGTTTTTAAAATTATATTCAATCATTTTAAAACTTTCTTAACAAAATAGTGATGATGATGATGATGATGATGATTGCTGCTACTACTCTACCATTTCTGTTTCTACTGATACTGCCTCCACCAACAGCAATTATTGTGTACTTACTGTGGACTGGACATTGCCAAGCATTCTGTATATATGATATTACTTACTTCCCACGTGAATATTCTGAGATAGATACTGTTATCATGCCTATTTTGAAATCAGGAAACGAGGCATTAGGAAAGTTAGTTACCTTCTCGAGTGCAATACAGCTAGTATTTCTGGACCTGAAGTTAAAAACTTCATCTGTCTCACCCCAGAATCTATTATCTTAACAGTGTGACTTTACACTTTTGGGCTTTCCGGATGTTTCATTTCTGTTTCCTTCATGGGCTTCTCTTTCTCAAGGAATCCCTTTGTTATTGTTGGCCTCCAGAGCTCTGCGCTCAGAGATAGGCTGGTCTCATACGCTGCATCTGACTGAATTTATCTATTCTCACGCTCCCGCACCCTCTTGTACATAGATCACTCTAAAATCTGTAGACTCATCCAGACCATTTTTCTCATCTCTAAACCAAGATCAACCCCTTTCCTTTTTTTTTTCTTTTTTTTTTTTTTTTTGAGATGGAGTCTCACTCTGTCGCCCAGGCTGGAATGCAGTGGCATGATCTCAGCTCACTGCAACCTCTACCTCCCAGGTTCAAGCGATTCTCCTGCCTCAACCTCCCAAGTAGCTGGGACCACAGGTGTGTGCCACTATGCCTGGCTAATTTTGTATGTTTTAGTGAGGTGGGGTTTCACCATGTTGCCCAGCCTGCTCTTGAACTCCTGACCTCAAGTGATCCACCCACCTCGGCCTCGCAAAGTGCTGAGATTACAGGTGTGAGCCACTGCTCCCAGCCCCATCATCCCCTTTTCCATTGCACATGTCTGTCTAGATGTCTCGCCAGCACCTGAAAATTACATATGTCCAAAGCTGATCTCCTCATTAGTTTTTCCTGCAAAGCTGTTTCTCCTTTTGTGTTCCACACTGCAGAAAACTGTTTTCTTCCTTTCAGCTACCAGAGCAGAACATGAGGAGTCAAACCTGCTTCTGTCATTCAGTCACTCCCATATCTAATCAGCCACCAAGTCCTCAGCATCTCTGGAATTCACACCCTCTTTTCTTCGCCACAACAGCATCCTTATCTTTCTTCAATGGCTTTCTACCTGGTGTATCTGCCTCCCATTTCATATTCTTCTCTTCACCCCCATCCAACCTCCGATTAACTCCCCAGCAATCTTCCTAAAACTTCCTAAGCTTACATCATACCATTTCCATTTGAAAACCCTTAACTAACTCCATATTGACTTGAGGATAAAGTCTAAAACCTTAGAACACCACATGAAAACCTCATCACTTATTTCTTTACATTCCCAGTCTCATTCCCCTTGGGTGTCTCCACACCAGCCCTTCACTTGAATCACACCAGTCTGTGTATTAGTCCAGATACATGAGGCAGTCTCTCAGGCTTCCATTCAACTCTAATAAGTATTCAATGAAGACCTCATCTATCACATACCGAGCACTGATCGAGGCTGTTTCCTTCACTGCTGTATCCTATTATCTTGTAACATTCTTGACAGTCACTTAGTTTTAATTTACTATTAGTTTCAGCTTACAAGTAATACTTTAGAACTGGTATGTACGTCACAGCTCAAAACAAAGTTTTCCGGTAGTTTTATGGATGGTGGATAATGTCTAGCAACATTCACTTTGCCATCGATTTTAGAGAAATATACTGACATTGTTTTGTTCTTTCCTTTGGATGTCTCAGATGCTATTTGTAATTAAAAGAATCTAAATAATAAAAACATGTGCACTCCATCTATCTAGCATTAAAATAACAAAAGCTTAGAGACCTTCTTGGGTTCCTGATTGTCCAAAAGCTAAATCCGTTGATTGATTTATTCAATTCAACAAACCTTGAAAATTTGCCACATTCAAGGGTCTGTATTAGGGGTGGCAGACACAAAAATGAAGGTGACATAGTCCCTAAAGGGAAGACAGGCCAGAACACACTGCTGAAATCCCCACACATGATACCCTCACAGGATTCTTATGGGTAGGGGCGCATGAAGTCACTTCCCATTAGTCAGTAATGGTTCCCATGATGACAATGTGCTGAATTCGAGTCTCCAAACAGGGAGAAATTCGTTTAAGTAGGGAAAGGGGGTAGGAACATTTGAGCCAGGGAGACTACCAAATGCAAGGCCACTCAAAGTGAGCTTTAAAGAAGAAAACAGAAAGAAAAAAGAAGAAAGCAGAAACAAAAACAAACAGTTTGCACTGGAGTTATGTATCTGTGCATCTTTCACCAAAAGTTAACCCTGTCTGTTGGTTAATTTAAATTTCCATCAAAGGGAAATGTTTACTTTTTAGCATCAATATACATTTCTTTACATGGTGATTTTCACTATTTATTTCAACTAGGACTACCCGTTAATTTTTTCTTTATTTTTCTAATAGATGAGGTTTAACCATGAACTGTGGGTCTGCTTCTTCCACAATCCTCACGTTCAAAACAGTCGTACTATATAAGATCATGCTGCATACCTGACAGTGGATACAGAGAAAATGCCATATTAAATAAACATTTGTGTGTAAAAATAGAAACATTTGGTTGTAAACCATCAAAAAGGTTTCACATGTTAAAATGACATAAAATCTTGTAATGAAATATAAGTACTTTTTTTCTTTTTAAAAATGACACCTATTCCATGGTTACAGAGAGGTTTCGATGATGTGTGGGTTAATAAAATCATGGCACTTTTAAACAAGTTCCCTTCACACGTAAGCCTCTCAACCACGATGACCAGTCATTTGTTTTTAGGTCCATTTGTTTCCTCTTGAAACAATTTTGTAGCTCCCTAAGGCCAGAAAACACATGCCAGTTAGAACCACTTGCTAAAAATCATTCTTACGAATAGGTTACTTTCTAGTTAAAAATTATCTTTCAAGGTTTGAGATACCTTGTATCATTAAGTGAACCTCTGAGGCAAAGAAAAGCTGGTCTGGGCCGGGCGCGGTGGCTCATGCCTGTGATCCCAGCACTTTGGGAGGCCAAGGCGGGCAGATTACGAGGTCAGGAGATCGAGACCATCCTGGCTAACACGGTGAAACCGTCTCTATTAAAAATACAAAAAATAGCCGGGTGAGGTGGCGGGCGCCTGTAGTCCCAGCTACTCAGGGGGCTGAGGCAGGAGAATGGCGTGAACCCGGGAGGCGGTGCTTGCAGTAAGCTGAGATCCTGCCACTGCACTCCAGACTGGGCAACAGAGCGAGATTCCGTCTCAAAAAAAAAGAAAAAAACCCAGAAAAGCTGGTCTGAATAAACAGTGCAATCTAGTCTAGTACTGTGCTACTAGGTCTTAGGGTGGTTAAGATACACTGAAGCCCTTTCACACAGCCTAAACTGGCCTCCCTCCTGGAAGATTATGCTCCTTCTTCTGTCATTGAAGGCTCTTCTGTTTCCTAGAGAAACAGGGATGTCAGCTTTTACGTTAACAGCACCTCTGGGGCTGTGAGGAGTCGTTTGTACTAACTCCTGCTCATTCCCACACTAATTGCCTGGAAATACTGATGGCGATGGCTCCACAGATAGGGGGGCAGGGGAAACAGTCATTATTATTATCTAATCTTGCAGGTACTCCTAACTCCTCCCAAGCTTACCGCCTGGAGCAGATTTCAGACAACAGAACCTCAGGTGCTAGGCCTACTTGAAAAGCCACTCTGTTTTAGGAGTTACAAAAACATTTTTGGACTCCGCATTATTGTATCTTAAGCTTTCAGCAAAAACTAAGTTTTTCTAAGTAGTTCCTGAGTATGCATGTTTTTTTTTTTCAAGTTCTTGCTATAATTTCCTGCTGTGATGATAACAAGTAATTACTATTTCAATAAATGATTTTTTTTTTTTTACTAAGAATAAAAATTGAAACTGAAATGACAAAGGAGTGATTATCTTTTTCACAGATATAATCAGAGAGAACCATAAAAGAGAGCAAATAATTCCTTTCTTTAATGAACTTCACTTTCAAATACAGACATTACTGGCTGTGCATGCTTCTGTCATAGGCTTCTATGTATCTAAACTCAATCACATAATTTCTAACCTAAAAGGGTACATTTATAATTTGGAGTATGAGGATTGTTATAAATGGGATGATTTTAATATTTTCTATATAAGGGTGAAATTCAATTTCTAATCATTAAATACAGCAGGATGATAAAATTCTTCATAAAAGGGACAGTGTCTTGAGGCTGAGGTTTCTTTATATAAATCAACCAAAATGATGTATCACCCCAGATTGAATGCAGAATCAGATATCAGAATTCAGCTGTCCTTTATTACGCCAAACATTAAAGAGATTTCTAAAAATGTAGAGCACTGGTTGGGCGCGGTGGCTCACGCCTGTAGTGCCAGCACTTTGGGAGGCCGAGGTGGGCGGATCAAGAGGTCAGGAGTTTGAGACCAGCCTGGCCAATATGGTGAAACCCCATCTCGAAAAACTAAAAATATAAAAAGTTAGCCGGGTGTGGCATGGTGGTGCAGGCCTCTAGTCCCAGCTACTCGGGAGGTTGAGGCTGGAGAATCAGTTGAACCCAGGAGGTAGAGGTTGCAGTGAGCTGAGATCTTGCCACTGCACTCCAGCCTGGGCAACAGAGTGAGACTCTGTCTCAAAAAAAAAAAAAAAAAAAAAAAAGTATAGCACTGCAATTCTTCTCACTAATATTTTCATTTAGGAACATATAGTTACTGCTAATTAAAATGTTATTTAATATGTCGTGAGCTTGCTGTTATTATATTTAAATGAATCAATGAATGAATGCTTTAAATTTCTTCAGTTTAGATTATGGTATATATCAGCAGATACTTTCCAAATGGAATATCTTTGAGGCCCTCAACAAATTTTTTTAAGAATAGAAAGAGGTTCTAGGTCCAAAAGTCTGAGAACTGCTGCTGTACAATATGTACAAGTAATAATTTATCACAAAAGGGCGCAGGGTTAAGGAAGAAGTCTTTTAACTAGTTATATAGAAAGTATTTCAGAGCTGAAAAAGAAAGAAATACATTTCTTCTGAAAGACTCCTCTGGGCCTTTTCTTTCTTATATTGTCCTATGCTTCCAGACAGGCTTAAAATGTATGTGGAACATGTAAATCTTAGCAAACATGTGATTTTTTTGGGGGGAGGAATGAGATAGGGTAACATGTTATTTTGTTATGTTTCTTTGCTTTTTTTTAAATTTTCCTTTTTCTTTTCCTTTTATTCTTTCTGTGTGTGTGTGTGCAAATCAAAGCCTCTTTAAGACTGGTTCATTTTACCAGTTTTGTCCACTTAACTTTTTTTTTTAAATAAGAATACAGTTAATCATAAGCTGATCTAGTTTATAATGTAAACAATTGCTTTCCTTTCATTAACTTATACCACCTATTAATTGGGCTTCCTAAATATTTGTTTAAGTGAAGTATTTTTTTCTGGCTTATGCTAGAAGATTTATTTTATCATTAATAGGGCATTAAAGACAGTTCTATCTAACACATTTTGTCAAATGCAGGCAGCTTATGTTTCTGTAAAATAAATATCGGCAGTATTTTGCTCAATAGTTTTTGAATAATTGTTTAAAACAGTAAGACAGGCTGGATGTGGTGGCTTATGAATGTAATCCCAGCACTTTGGGAGGCCAAAGCAAGAGGATTGCTTGAGGCCAGGAGTTCAAGACCAGCCTGGGCAATATAGCAAGACCCTGTTCTCAAAATAAAATAAAATATAAAATAAAACAGTAAGACAAAGGAAAGGAATTTGAACTGCTTGCTGTAAATATATATAAAGTTTCTTGACAACGTTTTTAATTGCAAAAACCAAAATCCTCTAGTGCATGTTTTTTCCTAAAATATTCCATTAGTGGTTACTGAGATCTTGTGGGTAAGTTGTAACCAACATTTTAGCCAAAGGAATAAAATAGAAAATGTCAGTTTATGGTCGATAGTCAGGGGAGGTATCATCTCAGGAAACACTGTGTTCTTTTCATTGCTGTTCAATTCTACTTCTATGCACTTGAGCTTTTCTGTGACCCCTCACTTCTCTGCCTTCACTGAATCTTCCCATCATTAGAAACAAAACAAAACAAAACAAAACAAAACAAAACAAAACACTGACTCCGAAGTCAACAGAGGCTGCTCTGTTCCTACTATCTACTTCCCACAAGATGAGTGGTAGGGGCTGGTCTATTTCTTTATTTCTTACTCCTCAGTGCCTCTTAGAAACTGGTGGTTTCATTGCCATCTCTTCAAAAACCTTCACCTCTTTAGATGCCACAGTTTAGTACAGATCTGCAAAATATCCTTCCTTTTTACTTGACGACTCTAGCCGATGGTTTGCAGTTTTCCTCTCACCATCATCTGCTACCGTCCCCTAAGTAACTAAAAAACAACAAACCTCCACAATAAAGTCTCCTTCCCATTATCCATATCAAAGATTATCTTCCGGTATCATTTCCACCCCATCAGTTCTTTCACCATTGTCAGTTACTGAAACAATACCCCAAGAATACAGTAAAATTTCTCACTATTTACCAAGCCAGTGAGACCATGGGCTCCTCCAGGCTCCTAAGCTCTGCAAGAGGTTCCCAGAACCATATAAAATAGTGTTCTCTGCAGATTCTCTATGTAGTCAACATGGAATCTTCACTGGGATTTGGCAATTCTTTTACTAATTTCTTCTTAATTCCCCTTACTACTCTTGTTCGAATGATTTCTTTGAGAACTTAGTCTTCATCAGTTTCTCCTGTGTGCTTCAGTGATGTTCAGAAGGACTGCACAGCTCAGTACACCACACGTAAGCAGTGAAATTTCAACCCAGTTCTCTCTGACTTGTCAATTTTCCCCCCTTACACACCACTTCTGCGTAGGGGCTACACCTTGCTGATTCTGAATCACATATGGAGCTAGTAAAACCCACACAGAACAAGAGTTCAACAGACACTTGAACTGGCATTTAGTATGCTTTGAAAATAATGGCTGTCATAGCTAAAGTAGTTTATTAAGTAAAAATAAATCACAAAATGTAATGAATACACAGCCATGATATTTTACTATTAGCAGCAATTTCTGTTCAATTAGCAACACCCATAGACTAGCGAAGTCCACCCAGAAATTTGGCAAACTCTGACATGAAACCTGAATTGACAAGTTCTGATTTAGATGCAGCCTTAGCATTAAAAATCTAGGAGTGAATAATATTCAAGATTTCAACTTTAAAAGTCTACTAAGACATGACATTTTGTCAGACATAGTTGTATTATTTTAAGAGTATTTTAATGAAGCTTAGACATTATGCATCTTTACTATTAACGTTCTTCCAAATGTAAAGAGAATGTATACTCCTATATTTCATATTTCTCTTGCAAGTTACCAATTTAACTGAACACAAAGTAACTGGTGGTATGGATATTCATTTCCAAGCTCTACGTGACACAACTCAAGGTGAAAATTCAGAATCATCTTTTTTATACCAGGTATCAAATGCTGTTCATTCATGGGATTTCTTTTCACTAGTGGATTTTCTTCTGCTGTGGTTATTTGCTTGGTTTCTGCTGTACACTGATGATAATTATTTTACAGACACCAACAGTGGCAGTTTGACTGAGGCCATTTAACATAAATCATTCTACTTGGGGCAAATATTTGTTTTGTAGCTGGTGCCTACAAAACAAGTTCTAGGAGCACAGGCCTGCCTTTCTCTTCATTTCCAAGTTATTTCTCAGTTGTTTCAAGATGCCGAGTGCAGCATCTTGAAAGCAATACTAATAATGATCTGTGATTATTGAAGAGTTTTACTTTTGTGAAAATCCATAATCCATAGATTGACCAGTCTTTCTTACTTTTCTAGAGCTGTCCCAGTTGATGCTGGTTGTTTTCATGTCCAGTGTGGTTGGTGTCCTGCTTTCTCCCTCAAAACTATCCTAGTTAGATAATAAATTATATTGTCACCTAATGTCTTCAGATAATAAAACAAAAAGCCCATTTATCAAGCTAATGCATTCAACAGAAAACTTGCCTCTTGGCCAAACTTCACTGGTATCTTCTAAATTAAGGAATCCCCAAATAACATCTCTATGCTTTTTTAAAAGCCAATTTATCTAAGAATAACTTTTATTCATTTACTTTGTATGTTTTTGTCATTTTCATTTTCTTGATTGAAAAATAAAGTAGTTTCTAAATAAGACAAAGTCAGTTAATTGGATATTTTATATCTATTTCCTCACAGGCTACATTTTCTAGAAGTTCACATAGACTTCTCAATGTCTGAAGTGTTTTCTTGCCACGGTTACCGGAGAATTTTCAGGTATAAAATTGGGAATGGAGCACTGTTATTTTAAAAGGGCAGACAGAAATTGAACAATGAGCATTAGGCTTTGCCAAAGTGTTTAAATCCAAAATAATTATGAGTTCTTCAGTTTAGATAATATCCATAAGAGCATTAATATTTCTCAGCAAAGAGGACGGTAAGAACTGTGGTGGAAAAAAAAAAAAACTTACAGAAAACAAGGTTCCATAAGAAATTTTTATAGCCTTTTTGATGTAGGTGAGTAAGGCTTTACACTTCAAAAACTTAAAGAATAATACTGTCTTTGAACCTTTTCTTTAATATACAAACAATAATATTTCTGCTGTTTCATTTTATTTTTCACTTATAAAATGAAGGCAATGAGCCTTGTCTAAATGACAAATCACAGTTCAATAAAAGCATGTTAGTCTTGTAAAAATAAAGCTGTGAACACATATCTCAAAACACATAGGTGCAAATAATAGGTTTGGAGGAAGGTGGGAGTGAGGGTGAGCTGCCTGAGGAGGAGGTCAGGTATAATTTTTATTTTCTTGTTGCAAGTCTTTCCAAGAAAGTGCCAAGTCTTAATGAGAATCTCCAGCAATCCAGCATTCCTTCCTAACAGAATGGGACACTGATTCACACTGATAGAACAGCGAAAGCTCTCAGCTCCCTCTATCAAGCGTGTAAGTACTTTAGTAACTGCCATGGTGCCATGTTTGCCTTCCCTGTACATCTTCCATATGGTACGTTCTCAAATTCCATTTGCATTTTTATCACTGAATGATGGTGAACAGACAGAATCACTTTATAAACAAAAAGAAATATAATTTATAAAGAAGCTAAATGTATGACAAATCCCCATACTCTGCTTCTCCTTTTTTAAACAAATGTATCATAAACGTACTGACAGTACAGTGGAAAATAAGAACATTTCAGTTACAGCAAAGGCCGCTTCACATTGCAACTAGACACGGTGCTACCGTGAGATGTGTGTGACAATCGAATTTTTGTTTGTTTAACACTAGCTGAAGGCTGTGCTCTAATTCTGTTTCTAAATTATTGGCCATCATGGGTTCACTCCCATTAGGCACTCCTATACAATTATCCAAATAATTATACAAAAAAGAGAAAATACTCCTCAAATGAAGAATTGTTTTCTCTACTTCATAGAGTGTAGCTTTATTCTGACTATTGTTTCTGTCTTCTTTTTAAAAAATATGGATGAAACCAAGTTAGCCAACATAACATTACTTTATATTTACTGCCAGACCACAGATAAGACTATCATTTCTCCTGATGTTACTAACTTACTCTATGGAACCCACATTTAAATACTCTAATTATGCACCTTAGAAAAGGATATATTTGCTGGGCGCGGTGGCTCACGCCTGTAATCCCAGCACTTTGGGAGGCCGAGGCGGGTGGATCACGAGGTCAGGAGAACGAGACCATCCTGGTTGACACGGTGAAACCCCGTCTCTACTAAAAATGCAAAAAATTAGCCGGGCGTTGTGGCGGGAGCCTGTAGTCCCAGCTACTGGGGAGGCTGAGGCAGGAGAATGGCGTGAACCCGGGAGGAGGAGCTTGCGTGTGAGCCGTACCACACATGCGGTATTTGTTGTACTGCATCACTCACAAACAAATATCATGTCTTTAAAGAAGTATTCTTGGGTTTAAAAAAAGCCGAATGAGAGTTAAATTCAAGTCCTTTTGTAAGACTAAAGATGACAGAAATAAAATTAGCACAAATTCCTAGTTAGATCAAGAATTTAGTGATAATTATGAAAATAAAGAAATCACAATCCTAATGCTATTGCAATAACGAAGATCATATGCTAGTATACCCTTGAGACTATTCCAAATTTACATTCTTTTTAGACAGCAGTGGGGCATTACATCTCAAGAATAACTAAAAGTTCTTATTGATGTTATCGCATAAATAAAACCATTCAGCAAAAGAAAAGCATCATATGCCATAGACACACACAAAAAATCATCATTCTGTCCCATACAGTGAACCACGAGCTATGTTCTTTGAAAGACAAGTTCTATGGGACATTAATTGACATTATTTGAAAAAAAAAATGCTTGTGATCAAATGAGTATGAGAAATGCTGAGTTCAGGATTTCTTTTCTTTGAGACTCTCTGACTACTGTGACTCTCTAGGAGAAGGATAGGAGGCCGAGGTGGGCAGATCACCTGAGGTCAGGAGTTCGAGACCAGCCTGACTAACACGGAGAAACCCCGTTTCTACTAAAAATGCAAAATTAGCTGGGTGTGGGGGCGCATGCCTGTAATCCCAGCTACTTGGGAGGCTGAGGCAGGAGAATGGCTTGCACCCAGGAGGCAGAGGTTGTGGTGAGCCAAGATTGTGTTATTGTACTCCAGCCTGGGCAACAAGAGCAAAACTCCATCTCAGAAAAAAGAGAGAGAGAGAGAGAGAGAAGGGTAAGGTAGGCAGCATTTCCCAACATATTTGACTACGAAATTCTTACTTCATGCAATATTTCATGAGCCTGGTCTTTTGTAGGATATATTCATAAAAATAATAGTGTGGCAGCCAGGTGCGGGTGGCCTACACATATAATCCTAGCACTTTGGGAGGTCGAGGTGGGCAGCTCGCTTAAGCCCATAGTTCTAGACCAGGCTAGGCAACATGGTGCAACACTGTCTCTATAAAAAAAAATACCAAAAATAAAAAAATAGCTGGACATGGTGGTGCACACCTATAGTCCCAGCTACTCTGGTGGCTGAGGTTAGAGGATCAAATGATCCATGATCCATGAGAAGTGGAAGCTGCAGTGAGCCCTGATCACACCACTGCACTCCAGCCTGGGTGACAAGAAAGACCCCATTTAAAAAAGAATAATAATAGTGTGGGGTTCCCTATTGGATGTTTCATTTGTTCCCTGTTCTGAGACCTTCTGAATAACTCAAATGGAGACCAACAAAACTCACACTCATTGTATACTCAGCCCTAGAGTTTTAATCCTGCTCAGTAAAAAATGGTAACACTAGTAGTCCTGTCAATGACAATGCGTGACCTAGTCCTTATCAGAGATTCAGAAAATTACTAGATAGGAAAAAATAAAAGAATGTAAAATACTCTACATTGTTTTTGATATTGGTGTTGTGTGTTGAACAGGGCAAAGCTTAAAACCAAAGACTCTTGTCTTTAATGTACCATTAACTAACTGCATTGATCTAAGTATATCCTAAACCTCTACTTGCCTTATGTTCTTCGTCCAAGAAATGGGCCAACCCATGTCCAGTGTGTACTTGTGAGGTTAAATATAGCTTACCTGAAAGTTCTGGCAATATTAGTGTAGTGTAACTGCCTGCCATCTAAGCCATGCTCAGATTATAAGCTTGGATTAACTTGTAATTATAATCAAAGAGGAATGTAATTCATTTTATGGTTCCGATTTGTTCAATTTTTGCCATTACTAGTATCATATAAGAAAATGATGAAATATTATTGCTAGAAGCAAAACAGAAAAAAAAGCTGAAGAAAGCAAGTTACTGAGAGGCTACACAGCACACAAAGCATGAAGAGATGGCAACACTTATTGGGCAGATACTTGCTACCATTATAATGTACTTGGTGCACATTTATTCACTAGGTGTGTATTGAGAGTTTACTTTGTGTCAAGTGCTATGCCAGGCACTCAATAAAATGAACAATGATAGTCTCTGCCTTCATGCAGCTTGTAATGTTTTATCTATGAAATAAAAATTTTGAAATACATTTGAAGAGCAGAATGTTAATCTAGTTTTTGTTTTGTTTTGTTTTTTGAGATGGAGTCTCACTCTCTCTCATCCAGGTTGGAGTGCAGTGGCACGATCTCAGCTCACTGCAAATTCCACCTCCCATGTTCAAGTGATTCTCCTGCCTCAGCCTCCCAAGTATCTGGGATTACAGGCCTGTGCTACCACACTGTATTTTTGTATTTTTAGTAGAGATGGGGTTTCACCATGTAGATCTGTATTTTAATAGCATTTAAAATAAATAAATAAAACAGTATTGTACCCAGAATTATTCTTTCAGAATTACTTTTATGATGAAATAGTAGCCGGGCGCGGTGGCTCAAGCCTGTAATCCCAGCACTTTGGGAGGCCGAGACGGGTGGATCACGAGGTCAGGAGATCGAGACCATCCTGGCTAACACGATGAAACCCCGTCTCTACTAAAAAATACAAAAAACTAGCCGGGCGAGGTGGCAGGCGCCTGTAGTCCCAGCTACTCGGGAGGCTGAGGTAGGAGAATGGTGTGAACCTGGGAGGCGGAGCTTGCAGTGAGCTGAGATCCGGCCACTGCACTCCAGCCTGGGCGACAGAGCGAGACTCCGTCTCAAAAAAAAAAAAAAAAAAAAGAAATAGTAAAATTTCTACATCCTAGATTCAAATGTAAAAGTTAAATACCTATGAGTTAGAGGCGTTTTGTTGAAATAGATGAGAATCTTTGCTTGAGTGCAACTGAAACTCTACCAACGTTATCAAAAACTACATCCAACAAGCTCTGAAGAATTAAAACAATACTTTCTTTGCACCCTAATTAAATTCAATAAAGAATTTTAGTTTGTCAGACTTGACAATCACCACCCTTCATTTCAACCAATTTAATTAAAGTACCTAGCAACTTGGCAGTTTTACCGATTAACTGAACTACCACTTAACTCTTTTAGAAACAACTATCAGATTCCAAATTAAGGTGCAGCAACAGCTGTAAGTACATTATATTCATAATGGGTAAACATTTTTATTTCCTCCACCCACAATCATATGTCTATGTGAAAATAGCATATAAGAGCAGTTTGGGCACCAGGACCGGGTTGGGGAGACAGCAGCTGCAACTTCTTTGTCTATGCTCCTCCCTGTGCCATAATCATTAGTAGTGAAGGAAACAAACACAATAAAAAGAAATAATATTTTCTGGCCTCCCCTTTGAATGCACTTTTCAACATTTTTCCAAGGGTATCTGGAAGAGTGACAGAGTAGTTCTCAACCTGCCCTCACTCCTACACTCTTCCCCTAAGCCACACGCAGGATAGACTCCATTTACAAATTTGTGCTTCTGGCCTCGTATTAATTATATTTTCATATTTTCTGTATTTCTGATGCTCTGGCATCTGCAGCCTTGCTGACTCAAGAGGAACTGCTCTTCTTAACGCTAGCTAATTCCTAGAGATTAGCAAGCTGCTTCTCTAGGAGCATGCCCTCCACAGGCAAACTATCTGTTCTAGAGCACATATTCCAAACCGCCTCCTCTATCTGGCTCTGACATTCCAGGAGGCAATACATTCCTCTGCCCTAATCATCTCAGGGCCCGGTACCAGATAATTACAGATAGGGCCTCTACCCAGGAGCCTGCTGAAATTACTAAAAACGAGCCAGTCATCGGTCTGCTTACCCTGCCTCACTTCACACAGAAACCACAATAAAAGTTACTGTCCAGGCTTTTCTCTCGCCCCCTTCTTCCGAACCAACTCCAGTGCCTCTCCATGGAGCCCTGCACGGCACAGTGTACCCCCTCACCTTGGGAACTCTGAGTAACAAACATCTTTTCAATGGCAATTTGTCCTGATCTGTTGGCTTCAAGATACCCGAATAATAAAACCTCCACTTTAAAACAGGCTCAGATTTTTTGAGTCCTACATCTCCATCTGAAATTGCATCGTTGCCACCTCACTTACAGACATCACCACCTTGACATGCCTAAAGCAAAACTTTTCATTTCCCCAAAATCACATCCCCCATGTCAGTAAAAATGCTTGCATTCATCCAATCACTTGAACTTGAAAACTTTCCAATCCAGATCTGCAAAAGTACATTACATTATCTCTTCCCTTGCTTGAAAACTTTAAGTGGAGCCACAGTCCTGAGGAGGAACAAATGAGTCTGAATGATGGGCTTCCACTCAGTTCCTCCACTTTCTCTCCAGGTTACTTTACTTCAGCCGCACTGGATTTTTCTCAGCTCTGAATCAGTAAAGCTCTTTCCTACCTCAGACCTTGGCACAAAGAACCTACATTGTTCCTTTCAGGTGCCCACTTTCTCCCTGGTCTTTCCAGGGTAAACTGTTTTTCATTCATCAGGGCTCAGCTTGAACACGGTGCAACTGGCGCTTTCTTTGGCCATGCTTTGGGTAGGTTAAGCCTCCTCTACATGTACTCATTTTTCCATTATTAGCAACCAACTTGTTTGTTTCCTTTTGTGTTTTAAACCACTCATTATGGCTGATAACCACCTAAAAACTTACCTGTTTACTTGTCTACTACTTGTTTTCCCATGTATGTAAAGTATTATGAAGGCAGAGAGGCCACTTTTTCTTCATTGTTCTAAATCCTGCACCTAGCACTGCACTTGACACAAAATTGGCAGATAATGAGCAATGAATGAATAAATGAATGATGAATAAATTTCTGTGTATGCACTCCTATTTGCACATACAGATTACTGGCTATGGCCTATACAGCATAGGCCGGGAATTATGTACAATTCTTCAAAGTCCTACCTCTAGCTTTACCTCTTTCTTTCCTTCCCTAAAAGGCAAGTTTCAAAACAAATATAATTTACATTTAAAATATTCCATTCCAGGACATATTTTCTTTTTCCCTAGCAACATCCCTGGCTATGGGTATAAAGTCTGTTACCCAAGTATGTTTATCATACAACTTCCTGGTTCCTGGATGGACACATGATCTTAGCTACTATAATTAAGGTAAATCTCAGAATTTTCTGAGAGCTACTGCAGCAAAAGTCTGGCTCTTCCCACTAGACTTGACTGTAACTGACGTGGGGCTAGCATGTTACAGTTATAGCTAACCATACTTCTTGCTACCATACTGCTCTAGAGAATGACACTAATGAACAAAGTGGAACCAAACAAAGAAACAGAAAGGCCCCAGGTTCTCATAATGGTAGTTCTAACCACCCCTGAAATCAGCATCCTTGGCTTCCAGTAAATTTACTTTTTCGCTTAAACAAATTTCAATTTTTTTATATAACTTTCACAGAAAGAACCCTAGTTGACATCAATGAGTGCTAATGTTACTAATGCTACTATTACCAAGATAGTTTGTATTTTACATAAGAATTGCTTTAAAATCTTTAGTTCCTTAAATAATATCTTACAAATGATAGTGATAAGCATATCTACATTTTGGGCTTTGAAATCCAATACCACATCCCTGGTGTGAATTCTAATTCTGTCATATACTTGCTGTGAAATATTGTTTAAGTTACCTCATCTTTCCAAATTTCTGTGTCTTTAAACTACAAAATATTTCACCTTAAAATGTACTAATTTTATATCAGAATGAAGTGAGAAAACGCATTAGGCTCCTGGCAGACATTAAACCAGGGTTAGTTTCCCACTATTCTCAGATCTGACTTTCTGTCCGCTGCCCATTCCTCCTTGCTGT
Source organism: Macaca nemestrina (assembly GCF_043159975.1). Classification (NCBI taxonomy): domain Eukaryota; kingdom Metazoa; phylum Chordata; class Mammalia; order Primates; family Cercopithecidae; genus Macaca; species Macaca nemestrina. The sequence goes on from NC_092140.1 coordinate 87,955,730, forward strand.
ACCAAGGTACGTTGCCATCCCCAACTAGTTTTAGATGCAAGAAAACACATAGGATAGAAGGAGTAACAATCTGAGGGACCATCCGAGAGCCTGGATGTGCTGGGTCACCTGACTCGCAAAGGACTGAATCTAAAGGCAATACAAGTCTAACTCCAGAACGCTTGCATTGTAGTGAACCCACTGTAGCAGAGCCAGGAAGAACACGGGCTGCAGAGTCAGGGCACTCTTAGCTTGCATCCTTCCTCTGCTACTTACTGTATGACCCTGGGCCAGTTATTTAGTTGTGCCTGTTTCCTAACCTGTAAGAATGAGGATAAATGACAGAATCTCCTCTTAGGAGAGTAATGACAACTAAATAAGCTATAAACCATAAAGCTCTTGGAGCAGTGCCTAGATTCCACGTTTAAAGGAAGCGATTTCAGTGATTATTTTATAAATGGTAAATAGCTAGTACCATTCTTGACGTATAGTCATGAAGTAAATTTGTTTCATACAGTGCATGCTTTAGGACATTAGGAATTAGTTCTCTCATGGAGGTTCAGAAGGAATAGATATAGAGATAACTCAATAAATATTAGCAATTATTGGAGTTCTCTCATGGAGATAATGAAGAGACAATTACATCATGCCCCCGCAACAGCAAGGAGCCTAAAAATCTTTTCCACACATTTCTCAACCAAAAGTTCTTGTTCCCCATGCAGCCCTAGTTTAAAAGCCCAGTTGCTAGCTTAGCTAACAAAGGGAACTTTCTGCATATAAGCAGGGGCAAGGGAAAGTGTACACATACTCTTAAAATACTGTTAATTGTGTATTTTAAAAATTAATCTTATCATATTTGACAAAATGAAAAACCGATGTACATACTAACATGTTTAAGATGAATAAACAAATTAACATAGACATATTCCCACAGACATCTCCGCTGGTTTATTTATTTATTTATTTTTTAAGATGGCGCATGCTCTGTTGCACAGGCTGGAGTGCAGTGGCCCAATCTCAGCTCACTGCAACCTCCACCTCCCAGGTTCAAGTGATTCTCCAGCCTCAGCCTCCCAAGTAGCTGGGATTACAGGCATGCACCACCACACGCAGCTAATTTTTGTATTTGTTTTTAGTAGAGATGGGGTTTCACCATGTTGACCAGGCTGTCCTCGAACTCCTTACTTCAAGTGATCCTCCTGCCTCAGCTATCCAAAGTGCTGGGATTATAGGCAGGAGCCACTGCACCTGGCTGCCAGCTGGGTTTTGAATACCTCAAGGTTTGAATATTGAACACTTTGACCAAAAATTTTTCTGCAAAACTCTTCAACAGGTTATCAGACATGAGTAATATAAAGTACTTAAAATCTTATATTTGATATTAACTCTGGGCCATAGATTGAATCTCTGAGGTCAGGTGGACAGGCAGTAGGATGAAAAAAAAAAGTTACCAGCTACACACTGTGCTGGATTATTTTTATCTTTATACCATCTTGTTAGAACAGTGGTTCTCAAAATATGCCTCCAACGTAAATAGCATTGACATGGCCTGAATCCCATCCAGACGTACTGAATTAGATACTCTGGGGTGGGGCCCCTCAATCTGTGTTATAAGACGCCATCCAGGTTATTCTGATGCATGCTAAAATTTGATAACCACTGTTCGAGAAAGGTAGATTTAGCTTAGTCAGTGAAATCTGTACAAAAAAAAAAAAAAAAAAAAAAAAAAAGAGGTCAGACGTCCAGGCAGGATTAAGGATTTACTCTCTTAAATCCAGTGTTTTTCAGTCTTGCCTGCAAATTAAAATTACTTGAGTTTGTTTAAAATATATATATATGTATATATATGTGTGTGTATATATATGTGTATGTGTATATATGTGTGTGTGTGTGTATATATGTATTGGGCTGGACGAAATAGCTCATGCCTATAATCCCAGCACTTTGGGAAACCGAGGCAGGAGAATTGCTTGAGTCCAGGAGTTCCAGACTAGCCTGGGCAACAGAGGGAGACCCCATCTCTATATTAATTTTTTTGTTTTTTAAAAAGGAAGGGCTAACGGAGACCTCATCTCTATAAATAATTGAAAAGGTTAATCAGGTATGGTGTTGCACGCCTGGCTACTGGCGTTCAGCTACTAGGGAGGCGGAGGCAGGAAGATCTCTTGAGCCCAGGAGTTCAAGGTTACAGGGAGCTATGATTGTGCCACTGCACTCCAGCCTGGGCAACAGAGTGAGACACTAGCTCTAAAAAGAAATAACAACAAGAATCAATGTTTGTGTCCCAGCACCAGAGATTCAGATTACTGGGGCTGTCTTGGGCTTTGAGATTTTTAAAAACTCTGCAGGGACTCTGATATCTGACCAGGGCTGAGAACTTATTCTCTTTAAGCAGTAAGTAGTATACAGGAAGGACAGAAGCAGCCATCATCTCCAAATACTATATTATCAGGAGTTTAATTTCTGGGATTAGTAGATTTTAGCACTATCAAGAGTTAATGAACCTATTTTCTCCCATTACAATGCAAGGGTAAATATTACTTAATTGGCTCATCAAAAAGAAATTTGGCAAATTTCATTGAATTGGATTCATCCGTGCTTAAACATAGCCTCAGAAACAAGACCTATGAAATAGCTAGCGTATGCCTAGCCCGGCCAACTGCTCTTTCTCATAAAACTCATTATTAAACTGCCTTTTGGGTCAGTATCAACAGGGGATCATGGATATACCCAGCTGTGGTCTGTACAGGTTCTGGAACTATTCGGCATTGAGGGTCAGCTTGCTACTGTTGTAAAACAAATGCGCCCACTGACTGCAGCTACATGTCTGGCGCTGTGTCCCCCTCCCTGGGTGGCTGCCTCTGCCACTGCTGTGCTACCTCTGCTCTGCTGTCCTCACTCATGGCTGCCTCTTTGACTCTCTCTCTGTTCCTGACCCTACCTATGTTCTCTATGACTGTCCTGTCTCTGATGTCTTGTCGGTTTACATCACTCTCCTCAAGTTCCAGGGACATCTGGACTTAGTTTCAATGTCACTGCCAGCTGACAATAATTTTTTTTTCTGGCCCTACCAAATACACAATTTCTTTTTTAAAAATTTCAATTATTTATTTTTTATATTTTATTTTGAGTTTGAGGGTACGTGTGCAGGATGTGTAGGTTTGTTACATACGTAAACGTGTGCCACGGTGGTTTGCTGCACCTATCAACCCATCACCTAGGTATTAAGCCCAGCAAGCATTAGCTATTTTTCCTGATGCGCTCTCCCTCCCCCAACCAAATACACAATTTCTTTAATCTTCATAGTGTCTCTTTTCATCAAACTCATGCTCAGAAATAGCCATCTATTTCCACTTCTGATAATATCCTGAACAATATAAAATCCATGTTGAGGAGAGTAAAAATACATCTTAGAAATAGAACTTGTTGTTTTGAACTCCAACCCTCTGGACATCCTGACATCTCCCTCCTCACCAGTGAGGTTGAGAGGACGCATCCTGTCTAGATTCAGTCTTTCCCCCTCCCTTTTGAGCCTGGTTGCTGTGTTCTGGTTTCTTTAGACTCTGCCATTTTGCCTCATAATGTACTTGTAAAACGCTTCTCAGCATCTTCAATTGACCACTCAGTTGGACCAAGGAGTTTAGCTTTCTGCCCCTTCTCTGTGGACCAGAAACATGCCCTTGCCCTGGTCCAGCTCTAGGCTCTCAGGAATCCTGCCTGATACCTGATTTTATAAGGGTGTGTGATTCCTGCTACGTTACCTTTAGTTCATTTAGATCACTCTGGTCTGAGTTTGTAAACCCAGGCTTTTGTATGTCAGAATGTATCCAGAGTCAGAGATGCAATTAGAATCTGTCTGCCCATGTGTGAGTTCTATAGCTTTAAGTAATGTGGCTGGCATATTCTATGAAGTCAATAAAAATGTGTAAAATTGAACTGGCTACATTTAGTGTCAGTCTCTGTAGATAAACCTCTATCCCATTCTAGTTTCTATCCCATTCTAGTTGATACAGTACTAACTGATTTTCTTTAAACTCTCAAGTAACAACAAGATAGTAGTAAATAAGGATTAGTAATTCAGAAAACAGATAAAAGGAAAGTTACAGTGCCATTTGTTGTACGCCTAAATTAGAGGGAAATCCCACAGCTTAGACTAGCTCTGGGCCAAATGACATAGTAGGCTAGAAGGAAAATTGGCACTGTTACACTTCCCTTTCAATGACCTTCTTTGCTATCCTCTTCCCTCATTTCCTTTCCCTGAAATGTTCTTTGTGTACTTAATATGCTGTGGGTAAACCTTCTCCAGAGGACCTGTAATGTCAGAATTTTACTTAGGGATTCTTGAAGACTTTTGCATATGAACCTCAAAGAAACTAACCAATGATGGAATATATTGTGATAGGCAGCAGGTTAGATATTTTTGCAAAGAAGAACCTGTCTTTTCACAGAAGAACCTGTCTGTAAATTTCACCAACAGGTAGACAAACCTAGAATTGACTCAAAATTTGAATCATATCCAACAAGTAGGGTGACTCTGGTTGGTAGAATAACGGCTTCCCCAAAATGTACATGTTCTGACCCATGGAATATGTGAATATGTTAGTTTACACAGCAAAAAGTAATTAAGCTTGAAAATGGAATTAAGTTTGCTAATCAACTGACCTCAAGATGAAACGATTATCCTAGGCTCTCTGGGTAAGCCCAACAGAATCACAAGGATCCTTTTAAGGGGAAGAAGGAGAAAGTCAGCATAGAGAAAGACTTAAAGATGATATGCTGCTGGCCAGGTGCGGTGGCTCACGCCTGTAATCCCAGCACTTTGGGAGGCCAAGGCGGGTGGATCACCTGAGGTAAGGGGTTCGGGACCAGCCTGGACAACATGGCAAAATCCTGTCTCTATTAAAAGTACAAAAATTAGCCAGGTATGGTGGTTCATGCCTGTCATCCCAGCTACTCGAGAGGCTGAGGCAGGAGAATTGCTTGAATCTAGCAGGCAGAGGTTTCAGTGAGCAGAGACTGTGCCATTGTACTCCATCATAGGCAACAAAAGCGGAATTCCATCTCAAAAAATAAAATATAAAATAAAATAAAATAAATATGAGATGCTGCTGGCTTTGAAGCTGGAGGAAGGGGCTATGAGCCAAGGAAAGCAGCCAGCCTCTAAGAGCTGGGAAAGCCAAGAAAACAGATTCTCCTCTTGGGCTTCCAGACAAACACAGCCCTGACTACAACCTGACTTAAGCTTAGACTCAGTTGGAACTTCTGACCTCCAAACTGTAAGATAATAAGTTTGTGTTGTTTTAAGTCAGTAAATTTGTGATAATTTGTTATAGCAGCAATAGGAAATTAATATAGTAACTCTGAGAAATTTAATTCTTTAAGACTCAATTTCTTCCTAAGTAAAATGAGAATACCAGAAACCACTGACTGTTCCTATAATAATCAAATGACTGACCTGGGTAAAGTTTGTGTCACATATGAAGTATTTAATACACGTTGTTTCCTATCTCTGCCCTCTGTTTTCTGGCCCACCTACTAACCTGCCACCATAAATCTTGCTGTGATGTCCACATTCAAAACCGGAGGTATGTAATTAAGAGATAATTGTTTAATAAATATTACAGAATTATCTCTTAAAATATTAGAGTAATTTTTTATAGTGAAAGACAAAGAGAGAGGGAGAAACTGGTAGAATGAGAGCCATTAGTAAATACTACAGAAACATTGTTTACATACAGCTTATTGCTGGAGGATGTAAATTGACTTCTGAGCTAGTAAATGCTCTGAATAAGGATTCCAGGAATTCCAAGTTCAAAAGATCAGGCCAAACCACGCTTTATTTTCATTAATAATAAAAGGAAGAAGGAATTGTAAAGGGGGTCTTAGTCCCATCAATTCTTAAAAGCAGCAAGAATGCAGCTTGATTTCACCTGTTCACAGTAGAAGAAGGCAAATGGATGGGTCCAGAAACACCTTTTCACCCCTGGAGTAGGGTTGTCATAATTAATAATGCTAACCAGATAAGATTCATTTAATAGCTCATCTCTTAAACGTACAGACTTTTTTTTTAAATACTGCAGTTTTAAAAATAAGTTATAGAATGTAGTCATACAGTGGAATACAAAGCAATCATTAGAAACAACTGTAGATCTATATTCTTTGATCTAGAAAGGTGTTCAGAACATGCTATGAAATGTGAAAGCCAGGCTTCAGATGAGTATATGTTAAATGATGTGTTTTTGGGTAAAACACATCATATGAAAAAAGACACAGCTAATGGCTAATTGTGATTCTCTCTAGTTGGTTATTTTTAGTTTTGTACTTGCTATTTCTCTTATAATGAGCATGTATACTTGTGTAAAAAGAAAACCTGAAATAAACCTCGTTGGTGAAAACTCACCGTAATAGTCTTTCGGGTATGAAACGGCAATGTTTTCTAGGAAAACATTCATGTTTATCAAGATGAGGACTTCACCATCTGTATCTGAAAGTCATTTTGTCAAGTGAACCTTGAATCATGGAAACTTAGAACAAATATGTAGCCAAGCCTCTTACCTCTTGTGCATTTGCTTTGTTATTTTCAATTAAAACCGCGAATGGTGGCTCATGCCTGTAATCCCAGCACTTCGGGAGGCCAAGGTGGGCGGATCACTTGAGATCAAGAGTTCAAGACCAGCCTGGCCAACATGGTGAAACCCTGACTCTACTAAAAACACAAAAATTAGCTTGGGCATGGTGATGTGTGCCTGTAATCCCAGCTACTTGGGAGGCTGAGCCAAGAGAATCACTTGAACGTGGGAGGTAGAGGTTTTAGTGAGCTGAGTTTGTGCCACTGCACTCCAGCCTGGGCAACAGAGCAAAACATAGTCTCAAAAAAAAAAAAAAAAAAAAAAAGTACTTAAGCAAAATTCTAATCAGCCTGCATCCAGCTTTCCCACAGGCCAAAACATTTACTGCATATCTTGGCGGTTCCACAGCATTAGCACTGCATATTCTCAACTTTAACCTTCTGTACCTTTCCATGTGGAAAGAACCTTTTTCTGTTTTTCTAGGGACTCATTCATCCCAGTGGGGCAGGACATGGGAAGAGGAAAGAGTAACATCTCCCTATTGTTCCCCTAAACTATTTTAAAACAAAATAAATCGGTTTTGAAGCCCTTAACCATGGTTATTCAGTCTTGACTTGAATACTTCTAGTGACAGGAAGATTCTTATCACATGGCAGCTCACTCAGTGTCAGACAGCACTTGTTAGAGTTTCTGCTTCATGGTTAGTCAAATCATCTCTTTCTCTTTCTTCCAGTCAGTGATCTTGGTTCCAAATGAAGGTATTTATAAGCATTTATAGCATAAGCTTTCTATACCTGGATGCACAGCATTGGGAAAAAATAAAAAGGACATCTCACTCAAATTTTTGTCTAATGTGTGTACACATACACACCTATGTAAAGTGTGTGTGCCTGTGCACATGTGTGTTTTGGGAAGATAAGAAAGAGCAGGCCAGGCGCGGTGGCTCATGTCTTTAATCCCAGCACTTTGGGAGGCCAAAGCGGGCAGATTACCTGAGGTCAGGAGTTCGAGACCAACCTGACCAACATGGTAAAACCCAGTCTCTCCTAAAACTACAAAACTTAGCTGGGTGTGGTGGCACACACCTGTAATCCCAGCTACTTGGGAGGTTGAGGGAGGAGACTTGCTTGAGCCACGGAGACAGAGGTTGCAGTGAGCTGAGATCGTGCCACTGCACTCCAGCCTGGCCAACAGAGCAAGACTCTGTCTCAGAAATATAAAGAAAGAAAGAAAAAAAGAGCAGAGGTAATTACTGAGCCAACAAGGTGGTGGTAGGTATGAGGAAAGGGAATGGGAAAGAAAGATATAGAAGAAGGTTTAAGCTGAGAATATGCTGTGCTGATGCTAAGGAACCACCAATATATGCAGTAAAGGTTCTGGGGTGTGGGAAAGCTGGATGCAGGCTGATTAGAATTTTGCATAAGTACCTATTTTGAAATGAAAATAGCAAAGCACACTGCAGGAACTGGTAGCAGGACAGACCACAGGAAAACAGTGAAAATCAGCAGTGAAGAAAAGGTAGTAGACCTCTGTAAAGATCTTTGTCTTGGGTGAGAAAAGAAAGCTTCTAAATAGCTGATCTATGTAGAAAGAGCTCTCTTCTAGGTTTTTTTAGGGACTGATTCATCCCAGTGAGGCAGGACATGGAAGGGGAAGAGTCACATCTCCCTAGTGTTCCCTTTAACTGTTTTAAAGTAAAATAAATCATTTGCCTTCTTGCTTATACTCTGTCTTAAATCAACTCTTCATTTACTAGGCAACTTTGGAACTCAAAAAATTCTAAGTACAAATTATTTCAAGAAATAATTTATATTCATATAGCACTTTATAATTTATGGCAAATTTTCATTTATGTTATTTCATTTAAGCTTAGACTGAGGTTAAATTAATTTTCTTTCACAAAAAGGCATTCTTATTCATACATGGAATACTGGAGACCAGAAAAATTAACAGATTTGACCAAAGTGACAGCAAATAAATGGCCGAGGCAGGATTTCTATCATTCCCTGATAAAACGATCATTCTAGATCCTGAATTCTCTCCATCAATCTTTAAATACAAATCTCTCTAAGACAATTAATAGGGCCATTATATACATCTATATAGCACTATTTTGTAAAAAGCATTGCCTTCTAAATTTAAAAAAAAAAACCAACTGGGTGCATTAGAAGTGATTGTTGGATAGATTAAAAATCTGATTAGGATCTACAAACAGATCAGGTCTGATAGGCCTTGTATGTAGAGCTCTGTATCAGCCAGCAAAGGCCATGTGCGTCTCCTTCTGCTCCTCGGCACTATCGGTCAAGCCTTCCAACATTATCTGGGGAGACAGTCCACTTTTCATTTATTTGGGAAGGGCAAAGGAATCCTTTCTGCATCTCATCCACCCTTCCCTATTTTTTGAATTATTTCCTTTGGTACGTAGTGACTATTTAAATGATCGAAATGTGATGGGATTTCCGGTGTACAGGGTTTTTTTTCCCTCTATTGCATTGGTTATCTATGTCTCTTATAGAAGCCACTTGACAAAACACATTTAAATAAATATGATGTCAAAATTTTACAAATGAGGCCATAAAATCTACAAAAATAATTTTTAAGTTTTTTTTTTTTTTTTTTTTGAGACAGAGTCTCACTCTTGTCACCCAGGCTGGAGTGCAATGGCACGATCTTGGCTCACTGTAACCTCCACCTCCCAGGTTAAAGAGATTCTCTTGCCTTAGCCTCCTGGGTAGCTGGGATTACAGGTGCCCACTACCACGCCCAGCTAATTTTTAAATTTTTTTTATTTTTAGTAGAGAGGGGGTTTCACCATGTTGGCGAGGCTGGTCTCTAACTCCTGACCTCAGGTGATCTGCCTGCCTTGGCCTCCCAAAAGTGCTGAGATTACAGGTTTCAGCTACCGCGCTGGGCCAATTTTTAAGTAATTTTTTAAAAATTAAGTTTTTTTAAACCAAAAGCTATATAAATATATCATGTACAACATGATATGTACATATATATACATTGTGAAATGACCAAATTTGTGTATGTTGAAGCATATATACATTATGGAATAATAAAATCTAGCTGATTAACATTTGCATTGCCTCACATAATTATCATTTCTGTGGTCAGAACAGCTTACATACACTCTCTTAGTAATCTTTAAGAATACAATATATGTCACTAACTATAGTCACCATGTCATATAGTTTTAAACTTACTCTTCTATCTAAAATTTTGTATCCTTTCGCCAACATCCCCCTCCCCCAACCTTTGCTCAGTCTCATGACTTTTGTACATTTGAAAGGAATACGTTAAATTTGACAGGATACAATTGAATGTTTTTGATCAACAAATTATAACTTCACTTTCAGAAGTATTTGATGTCTATACATTTGATGTCATTTTAAATGGGTTCTTGTAGCCCCATGCCCTGTGGTCACATCCCTTAACTCAAGATTCTAATTTCATTTCAACCACTGATTAATAACAGGCTTAATACAGCATTCACACAGATATCTTTAGTGAGCAAGTTCACTCATTTGAATATGTGACTGATCAGCCACCACGTGCATGGCACGGTGCTTTACACTGCTCAGCACACAAATACGACTGTGACAAGGCTTCTGTCCCTAAACAGTTTATCGCTAGAACCACAATGCCAACAACTCAAAGCTGGTCGGGTTATAATCAATTCAATTAGAGTACCATGGATCCTGGCTTCCAAGCAGTAGTATTATTGATGCTATAGCCTCCACAGTTCTTTGATGTTGGAGGCTGTCTCCTGCATTGTGAGATGCTCAGAGGCATCTCTGGCTTCTCTACCTACTGGATATCAGTAGCATTCTATCCTTTTCCCCCAAGTGGGTAAGTCAAAAATGCCTCCAGTCATTGTCAAATATCTTGGGAGGGACAGCTGAGAACCATTGGTTTAGATACAGAAGAAAATAAAGCTTGCTTTGGGATAAAAAAATACAACAAGATTTCATGGAATTTAATGTGTATGAGTGGTGTTTTAAAAGTAAGTAGAGGAACATGAAATTGTACTTTGGAGAAGGGATAGCATGAATATGTATGTTGACTTGTGAAATAAGCACCATAGGTGAAATCCATTTGAGAGAGAATATGGATAATTCACAGGAGATAAAAATGGAGCAAACTGTTAAGGCCATAGAATGGCTGATCTTAAATGCATGAGCTAGAGTAATAAATACATAACACAATCTAGTCAGTAGGTAAAGCAAGAAAATCAAAGCTTTTTCAGTAGGTGATGAAAAATGATGCCATAGAATAATATATCCATAATAAGAGTATGCATTATAGATTCATTAGGTTATGTGTATATGTTCACATTCTTGTGCCATATAGTCCTTGTCACATTCCTGAGACACTGCTACATTATGTTTTCAGGTTTACAGATGAGGAAACAAAAGCTCTGGGAGGCTAAGTGACCTGCCTGATGTCACTCTGTTGATAAGTGGCAAAAACTGAGCATTAGACTTATTTTCTCAGTTTAAATCCAGGGTTCTCATTCTCTCAACTGCAAAGACTCCTCTGTGAAGCACTGTGGAGGAATCTGAGGCTGGGGAGACAGGAGAGAGAACAATACTTAGAAAAGTACTGGATTAATAATTCAGTAACTCAAGCTACTAGGGTGATGCCCAGAAAAGTTAGGTAAAAGAAGATCAAATTAGATATAAATGAAAAATAGCAGGTTGTGAGGACTATTTGGACAGAGGATGGGGGAGGAGGATTACAAGATGTTTAGACGGTTGAACGAACAGACATACCACTGAAAGAAATGGGGATGACAGAAGAATCACATCTGATACAGGCACTTAATTGCTATGAGAATTAAATGCTGAATCATGTTACTATCTAGGAGTAAGTCAGAATGTAATAAAATATTTTCAGCCTTTTTAAATATTATTTCCTAAGAGGCTAATTTTGGCACTAGTACCAGGAAAATTTTATTGACTTATTAAAGTATGAAACTGGTTCCCAAATAGTAATACACTGGAATCCCACGGGAAAAGTTTGTGTGTGTATTTGTGTGTGTGAGAGAGAAAGAAAGAAAAAGAACAAGAAAGACAGAAAGAAAGAAGAAAAGAAAAAGAAAAAAAGAGAGGAAGGAAGGAAGAAAGAGGAAGAAAGAAAGGAAGGAAGGAAAGAAGGAAGGAAGGAAGGAAGGAAAGAAGAAAGAAAGAAAGAAAGAAAGAAAGAAGGAAAGAAAAAAGAGAAAGAAAGAAAGAAAATGTGTACGTATATCTGCCCGCCTTAGGGCAACTGACAGGAAAAAAATTGAAATGTATACAAAATGCTTTCTATATTCTAACTAATAAATATATTAAATGATCATTAAAATACTTGAAGGGTCTATGTAATATATTGTCCTTGAGGAAGAAAGAAGAATATAGCAAAACTTGTATTTAGCTATTTTGGTAGATTCTAAGGCAGCCTAATCAGTTAGATCTACTGCTTATATTAAGGAAACTTGGGCTTGGTGATACAATCACTATGAAATAAGCAACTACCTAACAAGGCGGAATCATATTTTTCTAGAATATTGCAGAAGAGCCCTTAGCCACATCCAGTGTATACACCACATGCTTCCGCTCTGTTCTGTTGCATCTAGTTCTTCAACTCTCAGGTGCCGGGCGCGGAGGTTTACGCCTGTAATCCCAACACTTTGGTAGGCCGAGGCGGGCGGATCACCAGGAACACGGTGAAACCCCGTCTCTACTAAAATTACAAAAATTAGCTAGGCACGGCAGAAGGCGCCTGTAATCCCAGCTACTAGAGATGCTGAGGCAGGAGAATCACTTGAACCCGGGAGCGGAGGTTGCAGTGAGCCGGGATCGCTCCACTGCACTCCAGCCTGGGCAACAGAGCGAGACTCCCTCTCAAAAAAAAAAAAAAAAAAAAAAATTATCAGTCTCAGAAACCCACAAGATAAGCCACTGCATTTAAAACGGTTTGTGGTCACTCTCAATGCTTGAGGATATTAATAACAAAGTGTTGAACACATTTTTAATCCAGGTTTTTAAATTTACATAAACTCAGTTCACTTCAGTTTTTCCATAGAAAAAATTTCTTTAAAAATCCTACAATGCTTTGAAATTTTTTGGGAAGTAGTAAGACTATTTTAAAAACTATCTATGCATGAATATAATACACTTATGATCAAAGACATTAAAACTTGAGGAATCTTCTATTTGTAAAAAAAATCCCATTCCCTGAAATATCAAAAATCAAATGCTGTATGGTATCTAGAATTCTAAAGACTCTATAACACATGGTTTTCACTATATTCACTATGTGTGTTCATACAGTGAATATTTAAACAACATGGTAAAAAATATAGACCCCTAAGACAGCATCTTAAAACAAGCGATTCAGTAATATTTCCAGATAGGTTTACTTTACGACATCATTTAGTAACATCACTTATTTTTTTAATCTAGTATAAAATGCTTTGCTAGTCCACTTTATCTCTTAGTGCTACCTTTGTCTTACATTAAATGAAACAGACATGAATTGCCATTTAACTGACTCTCTAATGTTTACTTTTACTACATACATACTGGCTGGAGGTGAAGATGGGGAAGGGAAGGGAAAGGGAACTGGTGGTTGTCTCAGTTTTATCAAAGTGATGCGGAGACATGGGAGAGTAAAGTGAGTCCATTACGACGAGGGTATAAACTCACTCCATTCTCAACAGCATCCAGAACATAAATCAAGAAGGTACAATATGCTTACTACATGAACCAAGTCAAAGAAATGGCAGCATCTACAAATGCTAGAATATCTGGAAGTGAAATCTCTATGCTAGAAACATACCTAGGGGTGTACAAATAAGGAGAGCAACTTCATTTACAAAGAGGAAGAGTTTGATGTCATCATAAAAGTATATGCAAACAACTGCAGGAAAGTATATGTCCATATACACCTATGTGTCCTTGAAAGATATAGAAAGTAAGCACAAGCTTCCATTTATTTTTACACTATTTTTAACTGGTAAGCCTATTCCGTTTTTCTTTAGATCCTTCTCTTGACTTCTGAAGTTACTCCACGTGCAACTTTAAGAGAAAATAGAAATCAACAATTCACCTGTGCTTTACATTTATTTATGACTCACTCCACACATATTTATTGACCTCCCACTAAGTGCCATGTGGTGACTAAGGCGACTCAGCACTGAAGAAGAAACACAAATATGAATGAAACAGCTCTTGCAGTTGGAAAGCTTTGTAAACACGAATGTATATAAGGAGTTCCAGTACAGAGTTTCAGTACACCAACTGTTAAAGTGAAATGCATCTCGACTGGTTAATAGATAAGCAGAAAGTTTAATCAAAACTTGGCAGAGCCAGGGTTCAAGGCCAAACTGCCTACAGCTCACTTCTCATTGGTCCTGAAGTACATAGATTCACCTGCTTAAAATTTGCATTCCAGTGAATAATTTTTGTGACTTCATCTATAAATAGAGATACTGAATATATAAGTCTCATATATTTTTTAAGTCTTAGAAATAGTTTGAATGTAATTGCTTTCATTCAGGAAAAGCTGAGTAGATTTAGCACCATGACCAGTATCACTGATGCTTTTTGTGTTTTTGTTTTGTTTTGTTTTGTGACAGAGTCTCACTCACTCTTGTCACCCAGGCTGGAGTGCAGTGGCACGACCTCAGCTCACTGCAACCTCTGCCTCCTGGGTTCAAGTCATTCTCCTGCCTCAGCCTCCTGAGTAGCTGGGATTACAGGTGTGTGCCATCATGCCTGGCTAATCTGTGTGTGTGTGTGTGTGTGTGTGTGTGTATGTATTTTTAGTAGAGCAATGTTTTCACCATTTGGCCAGGCTGGTCTCGAACTCCTGACCACAAGTGATCCACCCACCTCAACCTCCCAAAGTACTGGGATTATAAGCATGAGCCACCGCGCCCGGCCATCACTGATGTTAACAGCAATTTTCTACCAATTGGGACTATAAGTCACTTAATAATAACCAGTTTAAAGGTAAAGTCATTAGAAGGGTTTGGTACAGTACTTGTGCCAAATCATAGCCCTATGAAACTATCCTTCAGCTTGTGAAAGCCACTTTAAACAAAAGATGACATCAGAATAAAAGATTTTTAAATTATCAGTGTGATTTGAGGAGCAATTTGTACCATGATATAGCACTTATAAGCATTTTCATATAACATAGGGATATGTACCTATGTAGTATATTCTACTGCATAATATTCTAACAACCTTTTACATTATATTATATATGATTAAATATTTGTTCTGCCCTGTACATCACTTGGTAAGCAATCATGTATTTGTGTACATGTATGTATCTATATATTTACATAGTTTTATGTACATATATAATATTTTACAATTGGCATAATGATTTACATTATTATATAAATCAATATACATCAACGTTCTGAATCTAGCTTTGAGATCAAAATATGAGTAGTTATGGGAAACACAGAGGAGGTGTCTGACCCTGAGGATAGGGGTAGAAGGCATCAGGAAGAAAATGTGCTATATCTACTGAATCTCATGCAGAGGCAGGGGATTGAGGAAGACAGGAAAGTGTGCATGAAGTAGCATGGCATGTGCAGGAATCCTGAGTAGGCAGCGTGATTGCACTGGGTCAGACCTGCACAGTTTGTACAATATGAGAAGAGTCTGTGTGTTAGTCCTGTGTCTAACACACAAGAGACTGGGTGCGGTGGCTCACGCCTATAATCCCAGCACTTTGGGAGGCAGAGGCAGGTGGATCACCTGAGGTCAGGAGTTCAAGACGAGCCTGGCCAATATGATGAAATCCTGACTGTACTAAAACTACAAAAATTATCTGGGTGTGGTGGCGAGCACCTGTAATCCCAGCTACTCAGGAGGTTGAGGCAGGAGAATTGCTTGGACCTGGGAGGCGGAGTTTGCAGTGAGCTGAGATAGCACCATTGCATTCCAGCCTGGGCAACAAAAGAGAAATTCTGTCTCAAAAACAAAACAAAACAAAACAAAACAAAACATTGAGAGTTATAAAGTAGAGACAACATCAAATTTGCACTTTAGAAAATTATGGCAGAAGAAGGGAGGAAAGACTTTTTTTAAAGGTTATTTATTTATTTATTTATTTATTGAGACAGAGTCTCACTCTGTCACCCAGGCTGGGGTGCAGTGGCACAATCTCAGCTCACTGCAACCTCCACCTCCTGGGTTCAGGCGATTCTCCTGCCTCAGCCTCCCAAGTAGCTGGGATTACAGGCATACGCTACCAGGCCCGCTAATTTTTGTATTTTTAGTAGAGATAGGGTTTTACCATGTTGTCCAGGCTGGTCTCGAACCCCTGACCTCACATGATCTGCCCTCCTTGGCCTTCCAAGGCACTGGGATCGTAGGCATGAGCCACTGCGCCCGGTCTAAAATCACATTTGTATTTTCAGGTAATTTTGGAAACAGGCTGTATCCAGGTCAGAGGGGAAGGCAACAAGAGACAAAGAGATCCATTATAATAGCATTGGAAGAATTTTTTTCCCTCACTCAATAAATATTTATTGTGCTCAGGCACTGAGGGTACATCAACGAGAAACAGATAAAAATCCTGGCTCTCATGGACAGCATATGATATTATAGTGGGGGTAAATGGCTAACATGAATATAGCACTTACTTTGTGTCTATGATTATTTTAAGCAGTTTACATCTGTTACGTCATTTAAGATAAACTTCAATATGGTTCTGAAGGAACCAATGGCTATGGAGAATGGGTAGGAATCTTACTCAACAGAAATTCAGGAACCAGGGAAAGCTGGCTGGATTTAGCACCTGGGAGGACATGGATGGTGAAACAAAATGACCCTGAGGTTTAGGTGGCAAGAAGAAATTAAGAAAACAATTTCCTAAAGGATTAAATGTAGCCTACCTTTCTTAATTTTATAGCAGTGATGCAATGCACTTAATTTTTGGCTATTTCTGCATAAAATCAAGTAAAGCAAGAGAAGAATTACGGGGACACGAAATGGTTCTTTTCTTTCTTGGGGATTTCTAAAGTCTACCAACCAGTTTCACAAGTTTATTTTCAATTTCTGAAGTGGCACTCTTGAACTATGCTTAAAAACACTGTTTTTAGTGTTCTCAACTCGTGCCTCTAACAGCTGGATAAGTAGAGTTAAAGGTAGTAGGTGGCACATTACCAAGATGAAATGATTAAACCTTCCTGTGCTAAAGAATCCAGCAGAGGAATGGAGAGCAGGCGCTTCTTCTCTCTCAGCCTGCAATAATGTAGTCAGAGCTCCCTGGGAACAGAAAGAGGACAATTGTGTCCTCACTTCCTTCATCAAAAGCTACTGTGAAGGCTGCTATTTTCTAAGCTTAGCATGAAATTAACATGAAGAAAAAGATGTTCTAAGTTGAAAACCAAATATAGCTATATAATTTTATTCCCTAATCTTTTTCTTTTAATTTATTTGTTCCAAGAATACTAATACTCTGCAAAAAATGAATCCTATCTAATGGTAATTAGCTATAACTGAATAATTCATTCTGGAAACTTCTCTCCTAAAAATGTAAGAATTCTAAGTGTAAAACTTATGAAGGTACACTGTTTCTTTAACATTATATTTCCTCGATGAAACATTGCTTATATGCAGCTACTTGGCAATTTTTTTTTAATTATAAAGGGGCAGAACCAGACTAACAAATTAATAATCTTAGTAAACTTGCACTAACTGTTCTGAAACAGAATTTTAAGGAAAACGTTTTCTTCTCATTTATACAAACATTTTTGCTCTTAGAAAATGTACATTATGAAATCAATCCACATTTGTGAAGCAAGAACAAAAGTACCTATACTTTATTCATGTGTGTGATTCATGCATTCATCACTGTGTCACAAAGTTAAACTTCAATGAATCTTACTTTTCCTTATTTGCAATGAGGATTAAGTATGACATTTGTCCCTTTGAACTCATTGGGATATTGCAGAAAGGTACAAGGCTTTAATACTTATCAGGTAGAAAGTTTGTGATTGTAGCTGTGAAATAACATGTATTCATTACCCAATCATTACTTACAAAAATATTAAAATTACAAGATTCTGAAAAGCACATAGTTTTCCTCTAATCTCAGGAAAAGTAGGAGTTTACATTTTCATAAAATAAAATCAAGAAGTACTCTTTTACTACAAATTGTTTCCATAAGCAACTTTGAGCTTCTGAAGGAACTTGTTAGGAGTATCTACATACACACAACACTCATTTTCCAATGACCCCAATAAGGAATTTCAAGTTCCTTAATGCCTAAATTTACTAGTTTTACAAGCTCTTCTCAGTGCCTAAATTTACTAGTTTTCTCAAAGGTACGTTTATTTAGTTGCTTTTTTCTCTATGTTATTGACTAAATGGGGCATCTGGCCACTGGGGTGACTATGTCATTCTCTATATAGCAAAGCACATTTAGGCAATTCCAATACCTGAATAAACATGGCACTTAGTCAATCTCTCCAACCATTTATGGCTCAGTGTCTTAGAGATCTGCAATCAAAACTATCCTTTGAACCTCATGTTTGCTAAACCCAGATGTTTCGAAGGGTTATAGTTTGATCAAATCAACATACTGTATTAACCTTCAAGCCTATGAAGTTTACACTTCAACCCTTAAAAAGGAGAAATATAACATGCAGGCGGAGCTTCAGAAATACAGTGGGTTTTAAAAATGTTCTGTTATTTGGCCATAGCGAAAACTCCTTTGTTAGTATTTTCGTAATGAAAGTATTTGTTAAACTCCTTACAACCTGTGAAATGGCTTTGGAAGCCTCCTTAGCATTGAAACGCTGCACTACAGAAGGGCGCACCAGGTTTTGACTTTCCATCCCTGTGTATTTCCCCATCTCTCTACCAACACCAAATGAACAGTCTAACTGTATAGACAGCCACTGTGAGAAAGACGGGGGAAAGGAAGAAGAAAGGAAGAAAAGAAGAATGGGAGGGAGGGGAAATAAACAAAGACAAAGAACAGAATAACTCCGGAAGCCCTCAGAGTAGTAGCTACAGTAGCAGCAGCTACCTGCACAGTTGTTACTATGTGACAGGAACTGTGCTGCATGAATGACCTTATTTTCGTGAATTATCTACTTAATCTTTAAAAGCACCCTATTAGCTAGGTACTATTATTATCCCAACTTTATAAATGAAACGGAGGCTCAGAAAGTCTCAGTCCCTTGGCTCAGAGTCACATCACCAATTATGGTAAGAGGCACAACCGGTATTTGTTCCAGCTCTCACTCCTAAAGCTGTGCTTCTAACTGTGATGGAAGAAAAGATAAGCAAGATCAAAAGGCCGGCCTTCCTGTATACACATTTCAAAGAAGTAAGAGGTCTCATAATTAATATGTTTCTAATGTCCTCTTAATTTCCTCCCTTGAACCTAGCCCATGCCCCTCTAGTCTATTTCATCTCCATAAATGGCAGCACCATTCTCTGCTGGCTATAAAACCCAGAATCATGCTTACGGTCTCCTTTTTTCTTACCCTATACTCCAACCCACCAGGAAGTCTTACAGATTTGGATCCAACATTATATTCCTTATTCTTCCCATATGACATCTGTCTTTCTGCATCAGTCTCATGTCAATCTTCCTGTTTCCCCTTGCTGCCCTCCTATAGATCCTCTACAGCTGCAAGAATCATTTTCCTAAAACACAAATTGGAACACAATGCTCCCTTGCTTTAAAATGATTTAGTTGGTGATATGGTGATATGGTTTGGCTCTGTGTCCCCACCCAAATCTCATTTCGAATTGGAATTCCCACGTGTCGAGGGAGAAGCCTGGTGAGAGGTGATTGGATCATGGGGGCAGTTTCCCCCATGCGGTTCACATAATAGTTAATGAGTTCTCATGAGATCTAATGGTTTAAAAGTGTGGCACCTCCCTTCACTCACTCTCTCGCCTGCTTTGAAGAACGTACTTGCTTCTCTTTCATCTTCTGCCATGATTGTAAGTTTCCTGAGGCCTCCCCAGTCATGCATAACTGTGGGTCCATTAAACCTTTTTTTTCATAAATTAGTCAATCTCAGGTAGTTCTTTAGACCAGTGTGAAAACTGATTAATACAGGTGGGTTCTCTTTTCTTTAGCACAAAATACTTCCCTGGGAATACAAGGCTCTGCATCATTGGGCTTTGATCTAGCTCTCCAGCCTCATCTTGTTACCCTCTCTGGTTTGTTCATGGAGCTGCAGCATGCTGGTGCTCTTCTGGTGACTTGAACACACAAAGTTCAGTCCCTTTACACATGCTTCTGCTGCCACCTGGAAAGTTTCTTCTTCCCTTCTTCTAGTGGCAGCTTCATCCTGTCCTAAGTCTATACTTAAATACCACCTTACAGGTGCCTTTCCTGACAGCTGTACCTCTATCTGTGGCTTAATTATAACTGTCAGAATGCTTTAAACAAAGTTTAACTCATTTGTCTACTGTTTTATCCTAAGGATGAATCTCAGGTCAAAGATCATGACTGTAATATTCATCATTGTTTTCCCAGATCCCAATGGACACCTGAAACATGGTGAGTGGGTGCTCCAAAAATATTTGTTGCGTAATTCAATAAATAAATGTACAGGGAATCTTGTTTTAGCAAATAGGAGTCATCATAGAAACTTTGACCCTTCTTTTACATTGCATTCTGGTTATCTGTTGCATTATCTTAGGTTCTAGCAAATACAGAATAATTACAATTACCACTGTGTGCTTCTCCTTTGAAAGCAACTTTCCATTTCTCCCAGCCATCAGAGCAAATGTAAAGAGATAGACAGAGATACTATCAAATTATTAACGTATACCACAAATAAATATTTGATTTGAGATTATGGTACTTTAATCACCTATGAAAGATTTGCTTAGTGTTTAAAGGGTGACTATCTTTTGTTCTGAGTAATATGAAATCATGTGAAATGTCTAGAAATGTTCCTAACAAGAACTCATTGTCACCCAAAGGTTTAACAATTTAAAAAAATGTCCTCTGAACTAAAACCAATGAAAACAGTATATTCATATTATGTATAATTTTGGAATGAATCTAAAGAATAATAATAAATAAAATTGAGTTTTACTTTTCTATCTAAAAGGTATAAAAACTTGACTTTATACTTTCCTGTCTACAAGGTTTAACTTCGTTCTTGCACACAGTACAGGTACCTTAATAGAATCATGCTTTTAAAGGTAGGGATCTGGCCTAGAAACACCCTGATGACTTGATCTGTTGTGAACTGCTCAATGAAGAGTGAAAGGCTTACAGACGTTCAGCCACAGTAGCCAACACTCCTTCCCAAGATCTGTATTCTAGTAGACCTTGTGCTCTCTTACAAATTAAAAATATTTGTATCAGTGCCTGACATTACTTCACCATCTTATTATAACTCCCTGAGGCACTAGCATCTTTCCTCTGGTTCTCATGTCACTAGCAATTAATTTTATTGCCAAGAATGCTTGCTTTTTTCTCTGAGCTGAATATGTCTGTATAATCTTTTAATGCTTGTACTCAGACCTCTCTTTTCTACTTACTCTGTTTCTATTTTTCCAGCCCTTGATTTACCTTCCAGCTAATTATCAGTAATTATTTTGCCTTCAACCCCAAAGTTGTTGGTCATTTTCAAGCAAAAACTTGTACTCCTTCTATTAAAAATGAAAGGCTTCTGGTAGTCTCTTTGTGTTTGAGGAGTCAATCATCAAATATGGCACAATTCAAAAGCCTTGACCTTAAATGACATTTCATATATAGAAATGACTTTGCAGCTTCTACTATGTCAAGATACTATTTATAATATCCTTCAATAGCATATGAATCAAGGATCTTGGGGGATGGAAAATTGGGCACCAAAGGCATAATCAAAGACAGCAGCAAAAATATGTCTGGCTGTGGCCCAGATAACACTATAAGGGCCAACACAGATATTATGTCTGCCGCCCCAGTTTCAATGCCAAACTCAGCAGGCAGAACTCACTGAGACTGCGTGCCTATGTCATATGAGAGGTTTCAAATAAGGAAGCAGCAAGCTGGTTTTCATAATGAATACAAATGTAAGACTCCTCCTACCCAATATGTCCAGCCAGATGATCATGTATTCTAATTTTTTCTTAAGCCCATCAAGAAACAAGCTGGATCTGATGCTGAGGCTTTGAGACTTAAAACAAAGAAATAAAAAGTTTACACGAGGACTTTTTAATGAAAACTAGAGGTACTTTTTGCTAATATTGTCTTCTGCTTCTCCATCTGTCCTAATGTTATCTCATACCACACAAGAAAATACTGGGGTAACTGAAAATACAGTAGTGGTGCTGCTGGCTTGAAAATTTTAGTGACTTATAGGAAATCCTATTTCCTTTTAGATTTTAAATTGTATAATTATTTAATCATAAACTGACAAGTTTTTTTTTTTTTTTTCTGAAAAGGCTTCTTTAAGAATAATACAAGCTCTGAACTGGTGGTTAATACTTCAATCTTAAGTACATTTCACTGAAGATTTCAAAGGAATTTTCACAGCAGTTGATTTAGTTAATTTCATGCATTTAAAAATGTGAAAGCTTCACTAAAAAACTTTCCTGGTGCCGTAGGGATTTAAATTAATGCTAGGATAGGACAACGTTCTAAAGGAATGCAAAGGGTCTACCGGGAATTGTTTATAGGAGTTTTTCTTATAATACTATTTAATTGATCTTTATATCAAAAGAGAGCAATTGTTTTTCTCCTGTTTATCCATTCATTTATTTTAATATTTGGTAAGTATTTACACCTTGTGCTCAACCTTGGCACTGAGGTACAAAGATTAATGATACCTTTTTTGATATGAAGGAATTTCTTCCTTACTAGTGGAGGTTTTCACATTAGCAAATAATCATAATATGAATTTTTACTGTAAATAAAGTTGGGGATAAAAGCATAAAAAAGAGTGAGGCTAATTTTGTCACTGTGATGTTGGGAGCAACTTTGGAGAGGAAATGATATTTGAGCCTAGTGTTGAAGAGTGATTAACAATCATTAGGGTTGAGGGTGGGGCGTGCCTGGAATAGTTATGGGAGACTAGCTTTCACATCACAATAAGGTGCTAGAAGGGCCTGACAACGCACTTTCATGCTAGAATACTTTATAGAAAAATTACAGAGAGTTGAACACTGAGAAAGAATCAGATAAAAATGTTTGACTACAAAAAGGATAAAAGAATAAATGTTTTATTTCCCCCCAACAAAATTCCAGAGTACTAGATCTGGAATTAGAATTCAAAGAGGTAATCAACAAAGGAAAATGGATTTCCCAGGTCTGTATTATTATAAGTTACCTTCAGGAGGATATAAAGCGTGAAAACCGAAAGAAATGGAAGACAGTTAGCTAAATCCATAGGCAGGTGCTACACATATATACACCAGCGCATTAGATGAAGCCACAGATAGCGGGAATATATTCTTGAACTTCAGAGTTTGACCTTATACTTTGTAACGATGCATTCACTTATGGTGACTGGCCCAGAACACCTGGGTGAGTGCCTTATTCTGATATCACACTTTCATGCTCTTTACTAGTATTCCAATAAACATACTGCATCATAAAATAATCATTTTAAGAATTACACTATGAAAATAACTATTGGGTACTAGACTTAGTACCTGGGTCACAAAATAACCCACACAACAACCCCCGCTTGACATGACTTTATGTATATAACAAACCTCCACATGTACCTCTGAACCTAAAACAAAGGTTTTTAAAAAGAGAATTATACTATGATACCAAGAAAGAGTACTACAAAGTTTAGGGCTCTACAACTTTTAAAGCATTTTAAAATAAAAATGCACACTTTAGAAAACACAAAGCTCTTTGTCTATCCCAAAAGCAGATCCCACTCAGACTTCACTCACATCTATTAAACATTCCTAGAAAGTTGGTCAAGTTTCTAGACAAAGTTCAAGAGTCCCCCCCTCTTATCCCTATCCTGAATAAGTGTGGAAGTTATCGCTTATTATTGTTTGAGGAAAGAATTTGAGATTGAAAGCAGCCTCTAGTTGCCCAGCTGTGTAGCTTGAAGGAGGACAGTTACTTATTTTGCTGACTCAGTTTCCTCATCTGCCAAATAGAAATCATACTAAGTGTTTTTTTGCTGTGTTTTTGTTGCTCACAGAGATGTTACGAAGGCAAAATCGCATAAGTAACAATAAATAACATAGAAGGTTTAAAATCTAATTGAAAGAACCCTAAGATACAAGGATCTGTGTATGTGTGCGGACATGTGCTATATCAACCAACATGTATTAACTTCAAATACAGTAGACTTCCCCTGAGGTAAAGACCCTGATGTTATCTATTGCTCAGATAGTGCTCTCTTCTTTCATTTGGTAAAAGTCCCAAAGCACTCCAAAACTTCAAAGGTAGTAACTCTTTCCCAAGCATAGTCCTTTTAGGAATGGGTAGTAACTAATCCATTACTACATCGTAACGGAAGAATCCTGTGGCAAGCCAGATTCCCATGGTAACACAATTAAATCTGAAACAGGAGGTCTCAGCCTTCTGTTCTTCTCAATCTCTTCTCCTACTCTAAATCCCTTACATTGAATTATGTTTTATTTTTAAGGTTATTCAAGGATTATGGTTGCCCCACTAATTTCCTTAGATAGTTACTGTTATAAAACCAATCACGTTGATTTGAAGAAGATGCATTTATCAGATTGGAAAGCAAGCTGGACATACAGAGTCCTCAATTTTATGCCATTGTGCCCTGACTTGCTTCCCAGGGGTGAAATACTCACAATTTTCATATTTTATCGGGATGACTTATAGATATGCCTACTATCACTGTATAGAGTAGACGACAATAAATCACTACAGCTAATTAGGTTTAAACAGTATTGCACTTCTATTCAAGCATTAGAACATTTATAAGGCAATGCAAAAATCCTAAAAAACATTTAAGAATCAGATTAAAACAATTTAGAGATATGAATGTGACTTTTTAATCTTGCAGGTCTCTGTGTTTATTCTGTCAAAGGACAGTTTTCTTATATCAGGGGAATTAAAGTAAATTCTATTCAACAGCTTGCCAAAATCTGCCTGAGCTCCATAGGTAATGTTATGCCAGTAAAGAGGAAGAGTGTAAGAAAGAAAATCTGAAATTTTTATCTCTCACGTGAAACTGTCTCTCTAAAAAGACTCCTAAAATGATACGTTCCTACTTCCATAAAGACAATCTTTAGAGGCCTTGCCACATTTTCAGCAAATTCAAACATAAACCCAGCCTCTTCAGCTAGGCATTCTTCACTTAATATTTTGCATTTAATATTTTGAAATATGATACTATAGAATGTTTTCCAAAATTGGAATAGAGACCAAAATTTTAAAGTAAAGGCTACCATTCCACCCAGCTAAGGTAAAATAATGTGTGTGTGTGTTTGTGTATGAGCAAAAAAAAGCAAAATATTTTACTAAAAAGTACAGGATATTTTAGTGTAATCACAGCCATTGAATTTGAAACTTTTTTTGGTAATTTTACAGAAAGTCACACTTTCGCTACTGAGGTTTATTGTCATCTTAAGAGATAAACTTGGTGTTTTAAACCAATAATTTAAAATTGGTGTTTTAAACCAATAATTTCATCCTTAAATTTTGATATAAGTTACACAGATTTGGATTATTTCAAGGTCTCAACAGTTAGTTACAATAGAATTTCCCATTTGAGCAGCAAGGTTCAAGAAGTTTTTTTTTTCAGAACTTTGTTTTATGCTAGGATCCCTTTCATCAACATATAGAATACTAAACTATGATTTGGTTACTCAAAAAAATGAAGGCACTCACATGATTGACTCTCTGATTTATAGTAGGAATCAAACATTTGAACCCAACTTAACACATTTTTTTTGCCTCTCTGGCACACACTCAACAGTTGACATTTTTCAGAACTGTGATCATGTTGTGTCCAGTGATATTTGAAACAAATCATATGTAATGCTTCAAAAAACATGGAGAGTAAGGATGCAGTCTTTTTGAGATAGACGACATAATAGTGTGCCATTTTTAAAAAGCATCATAGGGAAACATAACAGAGTATGAATTATTTTTCTCCTCCCTCTTTCTTCTTTCTCACATATCCCCTCAGTTCTGGTGTCCTGTTCACACAACACGTGTACTTGGGGAGGTTATTTTGCTTCCCAAGAAAACATGCAAGAACAAAAACATCTTTATTAGCAATTTGAAAGTGACCAGTTTTTCTACTCATCCACAGGGTTAGGAAGACAAGAGATCCAAAGCTGAATGAAGTATAAGTGGCAGGCAGTTCTGGGGGAGTAATGAGAATAATATCGCCCAAGAGACTTAGCTCAAAAGTCATATCCTATACTCTGAAGTATTTTTTGCACTTAACCAAGAAAAATTTTTGGCTGGACTAGGTCACAAAATCCCTCAAACTAAGAAAATCATTATAAGTCCTGAGATTGGTGAGATAAAACAGACATTAATTTACTACTGATTTCTTGGTGAATGCAACACGTTATTCATCAGTATTAGCCCACACAGAACCCATGAGCAAATTAGGAAAAAACAGCTCCTTTGGGCAGCTATACCTGGGTGAGCATATGGCCATGAGTGGAACCACAGCTGAATTCCAACATCCTCTTACTGACTCAAGTAGGCGAACTCATGCAGGGTGTAACCTAAACAACTAGACATGGAGATCCTATTTATACAGATTTCTTTCTTCAGTGCTTTACAAATAGTAAGACAAAAGTAATATAACTAGAACTTCTATCTATAGCCATCACATAGTAGGGTTGTGTCATAGTGAGACTGTAAAATTGTCTACAGCAAATACCAGGTTAAATTTAGGTGATCATGAAATGCTCCTTGATAAAGACTTCTTGTAATAATGTCATCAAAGAGCAACCAAGAAAAGTCTCTCTCCTTGCTGTCACTCCCAGGAGAGGGGAATACTTACCACCATCTTCAACTGCAAAATAGAACATATCACTTGTGGCATTAGCCCCTTCTCTTAAGACATAGCATATTTTCATGTCATCAATGTCAGCTAGAAAATAACCAAAAAACAAGATGATTAATTACCAGAGTAAAATTGATGATTCATTATGGTAAATTGTATTGACTATTAGTTTTCCTATAAACATGTTTAAATTCCTTTTTCCTCAGAAACAGTGCTGTTTCATTTCTCAGATCTCTAAGCCCCTAGATTTCAGCTGTCCCATGGAAACCTGATCCCTTACACAGATAAATAGAGTGGAAGAGTTAGTTTACAATAATAGCAAGGTGTTGCCCCTCCCAGTGGTATTTGCATGTTCATGCACCAAAGGAATGACTATCTAAATATGGAATGTCAGGCACCATGACAGGTGGAAAGCAAGATATTTTGAGGCATGGCAGATTTCCTGGCACTCTTGAAATCACATCCTTTGCCTCCCTGTAGGGAACTGGCCCGCAGAGGACAGAGCTTTGCTCCCTGACTCTGGCTAACTTTTCTCACTTTTTGTGCTGTAGCAGGCTATTTTTTAGCTCTCCAAAGTTTGAGAGAAAAAAATAGGATGATATTTTCAAAACATCACATACATTGAAATAACTGATGACTCCCCGTTGAGAACAAAAAACATCTAATAAAAGTGGAAACAGGCCAGACACGGTGGCTCATGCCTGTAATCCCAGCACTTTGGGATGCTGAGGTGGGTGGATCATATGAGGTCAGGGTTCGAGACCAGCCTGGCCAACATGGTGAAACCCTGTCTCTATTAAAAATTAGCCGGGCAGTAGTGGTGCATGTCTGTAATCCCAGCTACTCATGAGGCTGAGGCAGGAGAATCGCTTGAGCCTGGGAGGTGGAGGTTGCAGTGAGCTGAGATTGCACCACTGCACTGTAGTCTGGGCAAGAGAGTGAGACCCTGTCTCAAAAAAAAAAAAAAAAAGTGGAAACCTTTTTTCATAGCAGAAAGTTATATCGCCTCAGAAATGTTCCTTATGTTACTTCCTACTCTATCAAATTCACGTGCATACGTTTGTTTTCATTACGAAGACACAATTTTTAAACTTATTCATCCATCTCACCAGTTCCTTTCCTTAATGATGCCACACATACAACATAATAAAAAAATATCATTTTGTTCTGTGATACTTGTAATAGATCATTAATTGATCTGGACTTTTCTAAGACTACATAAAGTCAAGATCATGGCTAAAAATAGCTATGACAATGATAGGTAATATTTATCTGTCTAGTGTGCGTTCTATGGTTTTCCATCTCCTAAAAGCTCTAGTAAGTTCATGCTATGGAATTCAAAGGCTTATATAGAAGACAATGGCTTTACGAAATGTTAATCTCAAGTAAGGCAAGGCATTACTTGAGATTAACGCCACAAATTTCTATAGCTCCACTTTACAGATGTAAAATGTGTGCTCTACCCTGGCTCATAAAGTTTTGAAAGGTAAGTCATTATTAGGAATACTTGCAGAAGGGAAAATCTGATTTTATAGTTAATGGTACCTTCCTGCTAATAGAGGTATTTGGAGGTAAAACATGCCTAAGACGTTTGATTTCCCTTAGCACTTCATTTCTCTTTTAAAACAAAATAGTTAATATAGAGATGGGGGCTCACTATGTTGTCCAGGCTGGCCTCAAGCAATCCTCTCACATCGGCCTCCCAAAGTGCTAGGACTATAGGTGTGAGCCACCGAGCCGGGTCCCACCTTTCTAACTCTACTGTAACTTTCCACACTTTCTGCCTAGCTTCACTTTTATCTTTCTGTATGGTTATCTTTTCCAGTAGACTAAAAACCTCTGGGATTTTTTTTTTTTTCCTATCTTAACTTCCCACAGTTCTTTGCTTAGGATATTACAGTAGCAAAGGCACAAATGTTTCTCAATTTAAAATGAAAGGGCTGAGTGGTAGATCACACTTGTATCTCTACCTTTGTATGTATGATGTTTCTGCCAGGGTAAGGACTGAAGCCTCTGCACAATTCTTTGCCTATTTACTCCTATAATTCTTAATTTTATAACCTTCACTTTATCAGTAAAAAAAAAAAAAAAGCAGTAAACTCTGCCGACAA
Source organism: Macaca nemestrina (assembly GCF_043159975.1). NCBI lineage: Eukaryota > Metazoa > Chordata > Mammalia > Primates > Cercopithecidae > Macaca > Macaca nemestrina. The sequence goes on from NC_092140.1 coordinate 87,984,337, forward strand.
CACATTTTTACCACAAGAACCACGACCTCTGGCCATGTGGAGAAGACCCTCTTCCAATGTTCCCACCCCTTCAAATTGCATAAGAAAATCTAAAGTCTCTACCAGGAGAAAAGGCTCTGTTTAGCATGCCCAGCATCTGTATCAATGTTTTCTTAAGCAAAATTTTAATCGTTAAGGAATAGTTTCAAAGAAATAAATCCTCACTTTGAAACAGAATTTTAAGAACTTTTTAAAACTTTTTTCAGATAAAGAGAACATAAATGCAACTATATGGCACTCTGGTACCCAAATTTCCCTCCAAGCAGGGCATGTGTTATTGATTAGTTGGAACATACTAAAACCTTTTATATTTTTCATATAACTAATTAATAATTCATGGTTCAAAAAGGAGCCTCTAAAAAAAGTAAGTAAAGACTTTCATTAGCATATTGGTATTCCAAAAGCACCTCTACAAATAACATAAACATACCATAAATGTATATAATGCCTAGCTTTCTTAAGACACAAAAGTAGTAGACAGATAATCTGATAGCCAAAATGTAATCTTTTTGAAGCAAATATCTACGAATTATCTAGGTTTTCTTCTAGTTGCTAAATATACATTAAATTTATTTCAGTTTATCTACAAAACTATTCCGTGAGTTTTTTGTTTGTTTGTTTTTAATTCTAAGTTCATTAACATGTCAGGCAACCACATCTGGTTCAAACTCTTTGAAGACATTTCCGCTTTCCTGAAACTGATTTATAAATTATCCCACAGAATATATCACTATATACTCATTGTAGGGAAGAAAAATCGAGGTACTCGAGACATGCAATTTAGATCTGGATTGGGGGAAACAGGGGCAACTTGGGAAAGAGGTGAAGTTTGAAATAAATAAATGATATCCATAATTTACCTCATCATACGTTGTTAACTTTTCATCAATTTGATAACTTTTAGAAAGGAATTAATTTTTTTCTTCTGGGAACCATTTAGTCATTCAATTTAGGGATAACCTTCTCTGGCCACCTGTGCTAAATTGACCTAATTCGATGCATTGAAAATCCATCAAAATATAGGTTTACCTTATCCCTTCATGATAAAGTAAAAACAAAAACAAATAAAAGGACTGCATAGTCTTCACTCTAAGCACTGCTTTCATTTGTCCTACTGGAAGAAGAGCCATGGTAGCTTTCTGATGGCGCTTTCTCCATTTTTTAAATCACTTATCTAATCTCCATAAATAACAGCTATGAATCAAACTCTAGCCTTGACTTGTTCGAATGAGTGCTGTGTGATTAAATACCAACAGCTTCCCTAGTCAATATTTTGGTTTGTATTGGAATGTGCTAATTTTCCTTAAAAATTCTTAAAAAGTCACATCACATAATAAGCATAACTTCTCTACATTTACAAAGATGATAAAAATTAATCATGGTGACTCAAAGTCAGTAAGAGACAGAACAACTGCCTATAATGAAATAGCATAATTTTTAGAGTTCAAAATTTCAGAAATAATATTCTAATATTGTGAGCTGTTGGACTGAGTCCACAGAATTTAAATTAATTCATTTGCCTGTCTCCATCAAAATAGTTCTTTTAAAAAATCTCTAAATCAGATTTCTTTTTCAGGTCAGAGGAGTAATTTGAAGAACCATTTTCTATTATCTAATATATTCCTTTCATTCTCTTCCCTTTCCATGAAAATAAACCAGTGTAAGATGGCATGGCATCGCTAGCCTCAGAAAGCCTTCACATAAAAGTTTCCTACTGGTCTGGCATGACACTTGGCACTTTGAGGTTTTCCTGTCCCTGCAGGCCCTGGGATACATTCAGGCTTTTAGCCAAGAATCAGGAGGTTGGAGTGTGGAGCTATTTGCCAGCACCTAAAAGAGAGAAGCAGTTCACTTTAACACTGCATTTTGCTACATCCATGTTTATTAAAGCATTTGTTATCTATGAGTACAACACAGTTGCAGGAAAAGAACACCCCCATTGGGATGCCCTGGGGTTAAGCTCCATCTCTACCCATGGATCCCACATAGGAAAGATCTAGTGTCCATTCTGACATTGTGAGATTTTCATGAAAGCAACCCAAATCCCGCTGTAATGAAAGTTGCACGTTCTACAGAACAGAGTCCCGACTCCCAAGCCAGTATAGTGAATGGGCTTCTCCCTTCCCCCATTAAATGCATAGGACACTTGTCCTTTCTGCCCCAGATTGTGTCCACCCACAAAGGAAATTCAGATTAGAAACACCCTGTTGCCTAAAGACCACAGGTGCCGGAGGCAACTGTTTTTTGTTACTGTGTTTGTAACGGGTCGGAGAGGGGTTCACAATGATGAAATAATTTCCCCCTTCTACTGTTAATCTTGTTTACATATCTTCATGTTCCCAATAATGAATTAGATGTATATTTTGGTGATGAATATATTGTTATTTTATACATCTTTAAGTATACTTTCCTTTTCCATGTATAGCCTAGTAGCATGCCCTGTACATATATGTCACTGTTATAACTCTAGATAGGTGTTTATCACTTATGTCTCCGGATGAGTATTTGCCTGAGTCATGAAATATTATTAAAAATTTTAAAAATCGAAAAAGTAAATAAATGTAAACAAATCTTTTAGTTACAAAGTTCCTAACAACCAAAACTGTGTCAGAGCAATGCCCTTAAAATTTAATCAAAGTAACCTAAGTTTGAAGGCTTCTTTGGAATAGTAATTGATAATGACAGCACTGTGAATAAACAGTATTTAGAATGCACATCCTTCATTAAGGTACCAAAATGCTTCATGAACCACCTGCAGGATACAACACAGAGGATGCTCAGAGGATAGATATGGCAAATGGAACAGAATTGGAAAGCCTGCTTCAATTTTAATTCACCAAAGTTCGCCCCCTGCTTCAGCAGCATATTCTTGCCACTTTCAAAATACATCAGTACTCCCTCTAATGAAGGTCACTGCGATGGGAGGTAGGACAAGAAGGGAGCCGTCCTCCCAGGGAAGTGAGTCCCTGTATTCTCCCCATCCCCTTTGTTTCCTTCCCTTCTCTTGGACTCTAATTTGATGCTCTGTTTGTGAGGCTTTCAGGGAAGCCATATTCTCAGGAAGCAAGACCTGGAATGTCCTTTGATAACCAAGAAAAGAAACATGAAACATACCTTGTGTGAACTGTGCAATGCTGTGGTTGCCTTTGTCCAGGTTGAGGAGATATCCATGTTGAGGGGCCTCTGTCACAATAAACCTAAGAGAAATGTGTAGGCTGTCTCTGTCCTCCACTTTCAATATTTTGCTTGTGATCATGAACCCCAAGTGACCAGTGGCTAGAGTGCGAAGTGTAGAGGCCCCCTTATTCACTGCGATTTGGGGGACACTGTTGTCAACAGCCAAGACCTGGATCTTCATCACTTGGGGTCTCCTTGTTTCAAATACTGTATCGGGAAAAACAAAGAAGTCTGTATGTGTGCCATCAGTCACTGTGAAGGAGAAGCTATCTTCGCTTGACTCGGTGCCATCATGTTTGTAGCTGATTAAGTTTTCATTCAAGTCTTGCTTGGTAAAAACCATGACAGGTCTGGTATTGTTGAATAGGAGATGGCCATGAATAGGCACCTGGGTGATAGTGAATTTCAGGAGTTTGTCAGGAGTATCTCTGTCTTCGACAGTGAGCTCAAAAGGAGTAATCAGCTTGTTTTCACTTTCACTGACGACCAGGTTGTGGATGGTGACCACTGGCTTTTTATTATCCACATCGCTAATGGAGATACGGAATGTCCGAAAGACAGGGTTACGTCCATCGGTGACTTGAAACTCGAAACTGTCCATTTTCACTTCATCATCAGCTGTGTGGATGTAGTAGATTTTGTTTCCAGCCAGTTGCAGCTGAGTGAAAGATGTGATGGACACTCCAGGCTGATCTGTGCACTCCAGGTGACCTCGCATGGGGGCCCTGGTGATGGTAAAAACCAAGTTTTCATCAGGACTGTTCAAGTCACTAGTGCTTAGTAGGTCTGTTGTGAGAGTGACCTTGCCACCTTCTTTCAAGGACACTCCCTTACTTATCACATCAGGGAAGACAATGTCAATGCTCCCTATGGACACATAAAAGTAACGATCTATGAGGGGATTTATTCCATCAGTCACGTCAAATTTAATTAGGTCCCGAATGCCCTCTCGCCCCAAATGGACATACTGAATTAAATTTCTGTCTACTTCATCCTGGGTAAAATTCATGCCCAGTGTGATATTTTCAAAGGCACCAGTAGGTTTTCGTCTCTGTAATAAGCCATGTCGTGGCCCATAACGAATAATATAAACCAAAGATTTGTCTTCTGAATCTAAATCTGTTGCCATTAATATTTTGTTGTTGATAATCTTGGTATCCCCAATTTCTATTTCTAGTCCATTATTGATAGTCATTCTGGGCGTCTCATCATCAACAGGGATAACTATAATGAGGACCATCTTTTCCACAGAGTGCTTCCCATCTGTTAGTTTAATCATAAAACTGTCTTCCTGGGTCTCAGAGTCATCATGCTCGTAAATAATGCTGGAACTCTCTATGATCTGGTCCAAGGTGAAGCTTTCGACCAAAACCGTGCCATTAATTAGCTGATTCATGATGTGACCATGAGTGGGGAATTGGGTAATAGTGAAAGTTAAATCATCCAGGGGAACATCAGCATCAGCAGCATTGAGAATGGGTGTATCAATTACCAGACTCATGCCTTCCATCACCATAAATTCTCTCATAAACATCTCTGGCTGTTCGTCATTGGTGGGAATGATTACAATGGGGAAGAACTGTCTCTCTGAAAAGTTAATGCCATCAGAACAACGAAAGATAAATCGGTCCTCCACAGGTTCCACCCCCTTATGGACACTCTGGACATAGTTTATGTGGCCCTGCCTGAGATCTTTCAAATTGAAAGCACTTATGGCAATCCCTGCTCTTGACTTCTCAGAGCCTGGTGCTGGAGAAATGTTTTCAACATAACCTGAAGTAGGTTGAATAACTATAGTACACAAGATGTCATCATTCAGGGAATCTATATCTTCAGCACTTATATGCATTGACGTTATAACACTTTTATCACCTTCCATTACTATCAACTGTTCACCTACAGAGATTTCCGGGGCCTGGCTATCAACAGGCAGGATGGTCACCCACATAGTAACTCCTTGGATAGTATTGCCACCAATTCTCCATTCTTGAGACATATCTGACAGACTCAGGTTAAAAGAATCCGCTTTAGGCAATAGGCCTATCTCTCCACTGGTGTGGGTATATACAACAGAGCCCTCCAAGATGTCCCTTTGAGTAAACTGCTCTGCTGGAATGCCATTGACCAAGATTTCCCCATACAAAGGTGGATCTTCCAAGAGGAAAGTCAACATCAAGTCATCACTTTCCTCATTGGTCCCCTTAATAACATTGGCGGTGACTTCAGTAGCCCCATTTTCTAAGACATCTAGATAGGACTCCAGAGTGCCAGTAGGATGACTCAGTACAGGCACTTCATCGTCCACTGGCCGGACATTCACTCTGAGAGTGATGGGCACCACATGATGTCTGTCGCTGACTTCCAAGGAGCAGCTATCAGTCAGGGACTTGTCCCCATTATGGGCATAGGAAACTCGGCCCTGTTTTATGTCCTCCAAGTGGAAGAGACCTCCTACGTGCAGGATCTGTCCAGACACTCTCATGTGGCCGTGTTTGGGTGCCTGCGTGAGGGTGAAAGAGATATGGGCAACGTCAGTGTCTACATCATTCACGTGCAACTCTGTCTCACTCAGGATGTGGTGACCCTTCTCCTGAATAGTGAAGCCGGTGTTGAGGATCTCAGGTGGCTGGTTGTCCACGGGCTGCAAGTAAAGAGTAAAGGTGCCTGGAGCCACATTCCCAGCTCGGTCTTCCACCTGGAACTGGAACTGGGCCACTCGAGTAGCCACACCTAATTCTTGACCTGGGGGTCTGTAAGCAATTTTATGATGATTGATCTGGGCTTGGGTAAAATGGGTCACCACGACTGAGGGGTTGTCAGTCAGGACCAAGGTACCCAGTGGGGCTGGTGAGTGGTTTTCATCTGTGTCTGTGGGGGGCTGAGTCACTGTGTAACGCAGTTCTCGGTCATCTGTGTCTAGGTCAGTGTAGCGCAGCCACTTCTTCCTCAGTGGTGTGAGCTGGGATTCCTGTACCACCATACGAAGGGGACAGCCACTGCCCAGCTCTGGAGGCAGGCGATCTACAGGATGGATACGTATCACAAACCGCTGTAGCCCGGACTGATTAGGAGGGTCATGGTTATCCTGGACTCTAAATGTGAACTGGTCTGTGACTGGCCCAGTACTATGGGGCCCGGAGTGTCTATAGAACAGCCTGCCCTCTGTTATGTCCTGCTGCTGCCACTCTGTCACTGTTCGCTCATAAAATGCTCCCTCCTTCCTCCAAAGGCCCCTGAGAAGCTCCTGCTTCTCATGGGGAGGGTGAGCTTGGCGGAGAAGCAGATGTCCCGTAGTTAAGAAGGGTGACTCCAGCACAAAAAGCAGCAGAGAATCATCTGAATCCATGTCAGTTGCACTCAGGGAAAGGGGCAGGATGGGCACTGTTTCACCCTCTGCCAGTGTCAGCCCCGTGTTGGCATTGAGAACAGGTGGCTGGTCATCCACAGGCACTAAGGTGATGGGGAACAGAAACTGTACCTGGTGCCTGCCTCCTCCATCCACCATGCGAAGCACCAGGTTGTCGCTAAGTGAGCCGTCTTTGTCATCATGCTGGTAGACCACCTGGCCAGCTGCCAGCTCAGCCACTGTAAAGCTCTTGGGAGCAGAGCTGCCACTGGGAGCACCCAGAAGGACAAGGTGACCATGCCGGAGCCCAGCCACCACCTCTAGCCGCACTGCTTCTAGGTCATCCTCATCGCTGATGACCAAGTTTTGGGGACCACTGCCTGCAGGGCCTGTGAGGGGCCGAGACTGACCCTCATAGAGAATAAGACCAGTATTCCGGGTGACCACCGGAGCCATTGTGTTCATGGGCTTCACCACTACCATAAAGGCAAAAGGGTCTGAAGCTGCTCCTTCTAGATCCACTACCTCCAATTCCAGTTCAAAGAGACGCTCCTGGTCAGAGTCTTCAGAGGGGGGCTGGTAGGCAATCTTCAGGAGCCGCAGATCCCTCTGAGTGAAGGAGGAAAGGGGCAGGCTGCGATCATCGGTGCTCACCAAGTAGCCCTGGCCAGGCTGGAATGGAGAAGTAAGGTTGAAGATCAACAGGTCAGGGGGAGACTCAGCATCCTCGGCTGCCAGCATGTCTGGGGTCAGGGCCGTCAGCACAAACTGATCCACCTCCATCATCATCATGGCCACGAAACTGGGCTTGGGTGCCGTGTTCTCGGCCCCTCCTCGGATCCTCACCAGAACCTGGAAGTGCTCGCGTTTCAAAGCAGGGCTGCCCACAGGAGCCCCTCGTGAACGAAGCTCCACCACCATGGGCATCCAGTCCCTGTTTGGTGAGCGACTGGCGGCTGTGTGGCGATAGCGCACGCCTAGTTCCTGGAAAGCTTTGCAGTCCATCAGGAGAGGCTCCGGAGCGCCTCCCTCTCTGGCTCCTCCGGGGACCTGCGGGTAGTGGAGGAGCTCTCCATAGCGAGGCAGCGCGCCCAAGCCGGACAGGATGCCTACGCGGCACTCCTCTGTCTCAGGCTGGTAGGCGAACTCCAGGCTCCGCGCGTCCAAGGCATTGCTGGTCCCCAGCAGTTCTTCCACTACCAGAGGCAAATTCCGAGTCACAACCTCCAGCTGGGTGAAGACCACCTCCACCTCCAGTACCAGTGGTAGCACTACCGCCCCTCCGGGCGCGTCGTAGCGCAGCTGCAGCCGGACGCGGTCCCGAGACGGGCTGCGCGCGCCCAGGTGAGAGTAGCGCACCTCGCCAGGGCCGAAGTCGCACGGGAAGCGCTTGGGACTCAGGCGGCCCGGTCGCTGGGCCAGTGCGTCGTTGTCTAGTACCGAAACCGCGCAGCGGTCCCCGGGCTGCACCTGCAACACCAGGTCATGCAGGGGATCCAGCCAGACTTCACGGCCGAAAGGCACCCGGAGTCCGCGGTTCGCCAGCACTATGGCCTCCTCAGCAGGGACCCCTGCAGCCCCCGCGAGACCAGGGGACAGCAGCGCCCTGCCAAAGGCAGCGGGCTGTGCCGGGACGCGGCTTACCAGTGACAGGAGAAGCAGCAGCAGCAGCAGCAGCAGCCTGGGCGGCGGTGGCGGTCCTGGCTGTAAGCTGGTGGAGTTGCCTGTCCGGCGTGAGGATAACCCGGGAGTCCCGGCTGCGTGCATGGTCCGGGTGTTGGGGCTTGGACAGGTCAGCCTGAGAGCATGCGAAGTCAGTCCCCGGGCAGACAACAAGAGACACCGCCGGGAAGTGCCAGGAACTCCGCGCGCTGCCTACGGGGTCCTCCTGTAGCCGGGGCTGGGCCAGAAGGATGGCAAAGTTGCGCGGCGCCGTCCGGGCTGGAGCCGCAGCCGAGGAGCCTAAGTCTTCCTAGCCGGTCCAGTTCCGCCGCTCGCGACTCTGTCGCGCGGAGTACTGAATTCCTCCACTTCTACTTTCCAGGTCCCGGGACCCTGGGCTTTGAGGGAAATCCCTCCCCTCGCACCCCCTTGCTCCAGTCCTCCCAGGAGGCCAATCGTTGGTCGGGGGAGGAGGCGCGGAGCTGAGGGTTGGGTAGTAATTTCTGCCAATCAGGTCTTAGAGGCCAAGGCGGGGAAACTGCCTGGAGGGGAGGAGATAGAGGCGCAACAGGTTGTCTTGGAAGTGAGGGGAGAAGTGGTCCGGAGTTGCCCACCCCTGCTTGCGTTTCGCTCTGGGCTGCTATTAATAGATCTGGTACTCCAGCAGAGAAGCCGGAACACACTGCTCTCCTGCATTCACTTCATCTGCCGGCGACCAAGGGTTACCCATTTTAGCCACCCCCCACTCCTCAGCCCTATTCAGTGAAATACCGCGCAGGGCATGGCCATTTCTCGAGGAAACTTGCACAACCAGGGGAAAGTTAGACGCAATGCTTTTTGAGTTTGAAGCGAAACCCAGAACGTCTGAGAAGAAATTCTGGGGCATATTTGCAAAAGAATAGCTGGAATTAAAAGCCATAGCTAGACCAGGTTGCACTCCAGCCCAGCCCCCTTCGGGGCGCCCCCACGCTGCCTTCTCCTCGTAAATTACAATGGGCACAGTCCTCCGATTGGTGAGTTTTTAACAAGCCCCTCCTTTGCAACCAAGGTTCACAGAGTAAAAGGAAAAAAGAGGATTTGGAATGCGTGAGAAATGCAGTCTGATCAGAATCGCTAGTCTTGCACCAAAGAATAAATTCTAGGGAATGTGGCCCCAGGCTTTCCCAAATCCGACTCTGTTAGGGTAGCTGTCATTAAAGACGTTCCTGTTCTCTTCGCAGTAATTAGACCAAGCACAAACTAAACCTACTTGTCAGCATCACATTTCTTTGCATGCCACGAAAATTGATAAATATCCGGAGGGCACACTAAACTAGTTTAGCTCCCATTTCAGCCAGCAGGTTTTGAAGTCAGAGCTTGAGCTCTTCCTGCCCCCTTGTGTTTGTTTGGTTTCAGTAGTGTGTAGATTCCCTTTCTAACAGGTTTTCTATCAACTCCCCTCCCCCCTCAAAAAAGACTCCTTATAATTTAAACTTAACCATTTTCGGATTGGCTCCTCAGCAATCATAGTCAGAATGTTTTATTTAGGATAGTATTATTTTTTTCTCCACTAATGCAAATCTGATTGCTAACAGGAGCATAGAATTGGAGTAATAGTCATAATTGCCCTTTTCCTGCTCCAAGGGATTTTGAACTTGGAAAAGAGAGAAATATAAGAAACTCTCAATGCCTTTTTACTTTTCAGTCTAAATTGAAGCTAGAAGGTGCCTATGGGAGTAATTTCTGTAAGAAATGCCTATCCTTTTAACCCTTTGTGTTTTCAGCTTGAGCTCCTTCAGATCAGGATTTTGATCCTTGCTTGACATAGTTGCAGCTATTTTCCAGGCTGCAGCACAAACTCTGTACGTAAGTATGGCTGGGAGATGCCAGATTCCTCTCCATGAAACCTACTGAGTGGTGTCTGTCTCCAGGAGTCAAAGACAGGAAGTTCTGAAATCTTTCAAAAAGAAGCAAGAGATCAATTTAAAGGAGTCACTCATCCAAGCAAATGTGCAAGCAAGCAAACAGGTAACATTTAGTTAATTAAATATTAATTAAGATTATTCTGTGTGCTCTGCATTGTTGGAGGGGCTTTTAACTACTACTTAGAAATTGATGGATACGTTTCACAATTTATTACAAAATGAGCATCCAGGAACATAGAAGGGATGTGGCCTTTACTTTAAATACATCAGAAAATCCGCCATATAACTCTTTACCAATTTCCTGTTTGCTTTGTCCTTATTATTTTATAATTTATTATGATTATTTATTATTGCATACAGAATTCAAATTACGGAAACATGGGGGGAAATTCTGCTATTCCCTGTTCCAAATTAGAACAAATAAGATGCCAATTAAACTAGAAAACCAATTTCAGAACACGGCTGTTTTTATAGTATATTTCAAATTCTGGTGGTGTGTTTGTATGGAAAAATGTCGTCTGGAAGCAAAGTGGCCCTTACCCAGCCATTGTGACCCTGGGTAAATTCTGAGCAGAACCAGACTAACAGCTTGACCCTTGATGCTTCTTAGTGGCTCCAGGGTTTTCCTTTCTTCCTTTTAAAGTCCAGCTCTGTTTGACTTGCAAGCAATGATAAGATCAGCATTTGAAGTATGGTAGTGTGCCTCAAGGGCAGAGTTCAATATTTTGTTTCATGGTAAGAAAAATACAGGACCACATTTATTTTTACATAGCCTAAGGAAATCAATAAACTATAATCTTTCTGACTTTTTAATTTAGTCTGCCTTGATTGAAGTGATAGAATGATTCTTTAGAGATCATTATTATTTTTTGGTAAATGTCTTAGTTATTTGTTTTGTAAATCAAATAGAAGGTAACACAGACTATCATTTGCCTAAATATATTTTGCATTGATGATCATTGATAAAACAGTGAGATGTCAAATTTTCATTTGTGAGCAAGCATTATTGATGAAGATCATCTCTGTTTAGGGTCATAGCTCAGTGTTAAAACATATGAACGCTTAAAATAGCAAGAATTATTATTTTACAGTCAGCATTCTCAATATCACTCAATATCATGACGAATAAGTTAGCAAATGTGATTTTTTTTTTTTAACAAAATTTGAGCTTTTCACTTCTTACTTTCTTAAACCTTATAATGCTTCCAATACATACCATGGGCAAAACATTCCTGAAAATGCATTCTTAAATTTGTTTACTACTTTAAAGTCACACCAAAATGTTTTCTCATATCAACTTAAAGTTAAAATTATTGATTGCTAAAACTCACAGACTAACATTAAGCACTAGAGAACTTGTTTTCTAAAATAAAGGAAGCAATGTAATTAATTTGTGATTCAGGCAAGATATTTAGGTGGAAATACGATGGTAGGTCTAGGACTGGAGATCAGACTGGAACTAAAAACACATCTAGTTAAATTTTGAGAATTATAGTTTTCATTATATAGTTTATTTCATTTTCCTTATGCTTCTCCACTGGATCATAATTTTCTAATAGAGAAGATTGCCTCATAGACACTTTAAAAATACTTACAGATGAATTATTGAAGCTTCTTGTGAAACATCCTTATTCATTCTCAACAAATGTTTATTCTTCAATGGCATCAAAACCATAGTTTGACTATAAGCACAAAACTTCACCGATTTCAGAGCAGCACTGAGGGATGAGGACAAACAGATACGGACTCCTTAACCAAGAGCTGCGTTCCAGTAGTGGTTCCGACATCCACTAAACTGTGACTTGTAGCAACCCTCTTTATGTTTTCCAACTATAGTCTTCTCAACTGTAGAACAAGAGAATCAGTCTTTGTGGACAAATTCCCTTTTGGTTTTAATACGCTTGTGGCATAAGACCAAATTTATGGACGACCTGCTATTTTGCTTCCTCATGTCCCTTGGCCATTGACTATAGGTCTCATTCTTGCCAGAAAGACTATTAATAAAAATATGTCACTGCTACTAGGTCAGAAAATGTAGAACTCAATTTCATGCCCCTTGCCAATGGCTCAATTGTTTCTGCCTAAAATATACAGAACAACATTTGTATTAATTGACATAAACAGCTTAAATACAACATCTCTAAGTAATTATTTTTAAATGAAAAATAAAATTGAAATAAAAGTCTAGAAATGCAAAACTTAATTAAACTCATCATAAGTATAGGTGAATTTTCAAAGTGGATTTATTATTGAGTGACACATGGCTTTACAAGTGCCCAGACTTTCCAGACAAAGCTATGTTCAGATGGGAGTCTATCTGGGTAAGAAGAAAGAGCACTGGACTAGAAACCAGAAAATCTGTTTTGAAACTGGCCATTCCGTTTGCTTGCTTGAAGCTCAGGACCAATTACTATAATCATCTCTGAAAATGTGTAATTGAGGAGAAGGTCATTTATATGCAAATATAAAATGTATATGTATTTATGTTGAGGTATATATGCAAAGTGGAAATGAGGAGAAAGGATCATTGTTTTCAAACATGTTTCTCTCTTTTCTCTCTCTCTTTCTCTGTGTGTGTATTTTCTAGATTTATTTCTTATTATTTAAATTAAAGATTAGAATGTTTCATTATAATAAATGATAATATACCTATCAATTATATCTATTAGTTGTTATTAGTTTTCATTTCTTATCTGTATTTCCATTCTTTCTAGTTGCTTCATCTTTGATTACAATTATGCTTAATTTTTCTCATCTGTAGAATAGCAATCTCCCTTAACAAAGATAGCCCCTCAATCTTTGCACACATCTCTGTTTGTCAGAATCCTGTGAATAATCTATATCTGCTTCTTCAACTTTTTCATCAAACTGACTCATGAACCTTCTATAAGGTGATGCTCACGTCACAAGTTACCTTGACCACAACTCCTATCTCTCTCTCCAGTCCATCAAGTTTGGGAAAATCTGTTTCCACAGTGTATCTTACAACTGTCTTGTCTTTCCACTACTGTCTGTCATTATCCTAGCTCAGTTCACCATTATTTTTCATCCAAGTTTCTTTGAATTATAGCCTCTCATTGCTTATTGAATGAAACTCATTCTCTTCATCTTTACATTCCATAACTCATTCTCTTCATCTTTGCATTCCATACTAAACTACAGATTTTTTTTGTGAACACACTGACTGTCTTGCTTCTAGACCTTTCCTCATCTCACATGTTTTTACCTTTAATTTTTGGTTCACTCTGCTCTTCTATTTTTTTTTTTTCTGTAACATGATCCCTGTCTGTCCTTGGGAATCAGTCAGCCTTACAGACCATTTATTACTTCCTTATTTCATATTAGAGGAAACAGAGACAAGGAGGTTAAGACCTGGGAATTGAGCTGGAAAGAATGAGAGATTCCTGATTCCAAGGACTGGTGTCTATATCCTTCATTATGGACAGTTTGACCTGCAAGGATGATGTCGGATCCTTCCTTTTCCATGGAATCTTTGTCATCTATGCACTTTAACACAAACTGTGCAACTTTTAATTGTTTCTCACCACCTTCTTCCTTTTGCACCAACTCCATTGTATATTTCTCATGTGAGGCCACTCTCTGCTACCATAAGCTGTGTTACACTTGCCTGTGTTCTTGTGCCCTTTACTACTTTGAAAGCATCTTGAGCTTACAGACTGCATCTTGCTCATCCTTTAACTCCATAAAATCCTTAATAAATACAGGTCACATTAAATTCGATTACAGTTTATTCTTTCTCCAGTACTTTCAGTTTAAATAAAACTCAGTCAGATCTCACAACAGCTTTGTGAGGGAACCAAGCATATTATTCAGTTTTCTTAGTAACAATCAACAGAAACTGACTTTGGCTGAATTAAGCAATAGAGAAATGAAAATATATTGAATAGTTCCCATAATTCCTGGAAAGACTCAGGATCTGGGAAGATTGAGCATAAAGATCAAAACAAATGAACAGGAACCAAAAGCTGAGGCCACTCCAAGTAATGGCCTGGTGGGTACTGCACTGTGGTCTCTGCTGGACACTGGGCCCTACAGTGACACCCCTACTCTGGCCAGCACCTGATAGGAGTCAGCAGCCCTGAAGCCTCTGTCTGTCTCTGTTGCTCTTGGACTCTGTATGTCACTGCAGCCACTGACCAAATAAACCTTTCTCTGTCACTGGGTATTCAAAAGTCTAAGTAGGATGGTATTATTCAAGCTTAAGTCATAGGCCTATGCCCTGGTTGCCCAAGACACAGGGGAATGAGGAGTGAGTGTTGGCCTGTTAGACTCCTAGTGTTGAGTGGCTCCCCTACCACTAAGAATCCTGCTATGGCAGTTTCTCACCTCATGGTGGAGGAGAGGTTTACATTCAGGGGAGCTCAACAAAACCAAGGCTCATTGTAACAGGACAGGTATAAGCATTAGCATTTTATATTTGAGGAAACTGAGACATCACAGTGTTCAGTAATTTTTACAAGTTTGCATAAGTGTGGATGAAGTTAGAATTAAATAAATTAGTTAGATAAAATTAAAGGAATTGGAATTTAAGTAATCTAACTACTACTACTTTGCTGCTGGTCTATTCTTTCTTTTCCAAAATTATATGACAAAAATAACTTTTTCTTTTTTTGAGATGAAGTCCCGCTCTGTCGCCAGGCTGGAGTGCAGTGGTGCAATCTCAGCTCACTGCAACCTCCGCTTCTTGGGTTCAAGCAATTCTCCTGCCTCAGCCTCCCGAGTAGCTGGGACTACAGGCACACGCCACCATGCCCAGCTAATTTTGGTATTTTTAGTAGAGACAGTGTTTCACCATGTTGACCATGATGGTCTCGATTTCTTGACCTTGTGATCCACCCACCTTGGTCTCCCAAATTGCTGGGATTACAGATGTAAGCCACCGCACCTGGCCTGTTCTTTCTTTTACATCCTGAAATATACCAGTTTTTACTTTCAAGAAAATTTGGCGAATCCTTCCTACTCTTTTCTTATGCAGAGAAGGGGTGACTGAGGACTTGGGCAAGGAGAAAGGTTCCTTGTAGCCTTATCTTCTGACAGGCTTTGGAGGTGAGAATTACAGGATGTGCACAATTGGGAACCTACTCTATCTACACAGTTGTGAAAACCCTTCATATTGAGGAAAGTCATAAAGGGAAGAGGGAAGAGAGGAAGGCCGGGTCATCATGGCTGCAGAGATCTGAGCTGAGCCAGCAATAAACACTCAGTTGGCCCGAGTTTCAGCATGAAAGACTTGACTTGCTTCCCTTTAAAATAGTTAAGTTTTCCCAAACGTCTGACGATGCCATTTGTTAAGATCTTTTTGAAGCCAATGATCCTGGGGCATTAATATTCCTGGATTTTTCACCTGTAAGTTTTCAAACAAAACTTAGTACAAAGGAAAATTTAAACACAGTTTAAACAAGAGACCACCACTCAGCTGAGCCCAGAAAAACTAAACAAAGAACAAATAAGGAAAAAAAGTCATCTTACCGAAATTTACATTACAAATTTTTTAAATGATGAGATAATTTCTGTGGGTTCCTTGCAGCAATCCTATTTTTGAGTCTTATTAACAGGCCTCCACTGTAATACCCATAATGTCCTTGGGAAATGCAATGTGGAATTTGACAAAAGACCCTCTGAGGTAGAATGTTCTCTCCTTTCTACTTCTAACTTCAATGAAGTTTTGTAAAGCAGAGTAATCTAAGGGATATGACTTACATTTAGAAAGGAAATTGAATTTTAATATGAGGCTAATAGTGCACATACTTTTAGAGAGAAAAAACTCTTATTTTACAGTTTCAGAAGATAATTATAAAGCTCTAACACAAAGAAACAATTGCAGATTTATTGTCAAATTATGGTTTAAGACGAATCAGTTATTGAAGATAACTTCATTGGTAAATTACTGAAAAAGTCCCCAAAATATTATTTTTTCCATTTTTTTGTTTATGAATTAACCTCTAGATTATCAGTAATTTTCCAGCCCTCTCCCAGAAAGATGCCTCTATATATATAACTATATATAGTACATATTTTATATATAGTATATATTTTTATATATAGCATATATTTTATACTACACATAGTACATATAGTATATATATTATATAGTATATATTTTATATATACTATATATAGTTTTTTGAGACAGAGTTTCATTGTGTTATACTCTATATAGTATATACTGTATATATATAGTGTACATATATAGTATATATAGGTTTTTCTGTCTCAAAATCTATATATAATATATGTATATATATTCATTATATTGGTATGTATATATTTAAGATGATAATTATGTGAGAAAAAAACACAGAAAATTTATATTAAGTATATATTCCTATGATTACAATATATGAATTATGAGATATAAACAAGAAAGGGAAGAATAGGCAAAAAGAAAAAAAATCATTGGCCTGTACTAATGGTTTTGTGCATAACTTTTTTTTCTTTTTAGTTACCACATTTGTTAGATTTATAACAAAACATGTTTTAAAATTAAAGAGTTAAAAGTCATATGCTGATAAGGGCATTATGCTGGTAAGTCCACAATGGACTGCATATATGATGGTAGTCCCATAAGATTATAATACCTTATTTTTATTGCACCTTTTCTGTGGTTAGATGTGTTTACATACACAAATACTTTCATTGTGTTATAATTACCTATAGTATTCAGTACGGTAACATGCTATACAGGTTTGTAGCCTAGGAACAATGGGCTATACCATATAGCACAGGTGTGGAGTAGGCTATAACACCTGGGTTTATGTGAATACAGTATAATATTTGCACAATGATGAAATCGCCTATCAATGCATTTATTAGAACGTATTCTCGTCATTAAGGAATGCATGACTATATTTAGATTTGTCTTAAAAAGCTGCACAAAATGCTCTTGAAAGGTGAGTGGAAGACCCACCCTAGAACTGAATTCGTATAGTTCAACAGATTTAAACACGATTGCTTAAGACAGATATTGATCATGCTACAAACTATTTCTTTCTCTCCCTTCTTTTAAGACATTGGGTCCCACTTTAAGAGCAATAGTTATGATAAAACCTCATATGCAATGTGCTTTATCAATGAGCTAGGTTTTGATACTTTGTTGCCAGAAAAGTACACATTTTCTCGCCTATTATAAAGCATTAGGTGGGCTACTTCTATCACATTTATAAACCTTTAGTGTTAGGAGAGTAAATAACTTGTCATTGAGGGCACAAAATAAAACATCATTAGTATTGCTTCATAGCAAATATCAATGTTTGTGCATCTTTATTCAATGGATATATTTATATGAATAAGATTTTTCAATCAAAAGTACATTCAAAATAATGTTATTTATTGGGATTTAAAAAACTCCAGAGAATAATATATATGTGGCACACTATCTTAGCTGGGCATGGTGGCGGGTACCTGTAATTCCAGCTACTAGGGAGCCTGAGGCAAGAGAATTGCTTGAACCCGGGAGGTGGAGGTTGCAGTGAGCCAAGATTGTGCCATTGCACTCCAGCCTGGGCAACAAGAGTGAAACTCTGTCTCAAAAAAAAAAAAATTAAATAAATAAATAAATAAATAAATAAAAAGAGGTATTGGAAATAATTTTCAGATTGCTAATACAATTATTTGGTGATATCTAAAAATAAGTACAAGAAGGGTTTACTACATTTCCTTTCTCTTCCTTGCTTTATATGCATTTATTGGATGTGTGACCTTAGGAAAGTTACTTAATTTCTGACCTTCATATTCCTGGATTTTTAAAAATGATTTTTAATAGAACAAGATATGTAATCATAACCCTATGTTAAGAATTAATATGTTCAGGCCGGGCGCGGTGGCTCAAGCCTGTAATCCCAGCACTTTGGGAGGCCGAGATGGGCGGATTACGAGGTCAGGAGATCGAGAGACCATCCTGGCTAACACGGTGAAACCCCGTCTGTATTAAAAAAAATATAAAAAACTAGCCGGGCGAGGTGGCGGGCGCCTGTAGTCCCAGCTACTCCGGAGGCTGAGGCAGGAGAATGGCGCAAACCCGGGAGGTGGAGCTTGCAGTGAGCTGAGATCCGGCCACTGCCCTCCAGCCTGGGCGACAGAGGGAGAATCTATCTCAAAAAAAAAAAAAAAAAAAAAAAAGAATTAATATGTTCATGTTTATATTTTGTTTTCAAATGTGAGCTATAAAACATAACATAAATATCCCAAGATTTTGAATAAATATCTGTCTTTTTTCCAAAAAATTCATACTGAATTTGAATTATTTAATAAATTAACAACCAATTTGCAATATTTAAATGTGTAGATTACAATGCACTATTAAGTTTTTTTTTTTTTTTTTTTTGAGACGGAGTCTCGCTCTGTCGCCCAGGCTGGAGTGCAGTGGCCGGATCTCAGCTCACTGCAAGCTCCGCCTCCCAGGTTTACGCCATTCTCCTGCCTCAGCCTCCCGAGTAGCTGGGACTACAGGCGCCCGCCACCTCGCCCGGCTAGTTTTTTGTATTTTTAGTAGAGACGGGGTTTCACCATGTTAGCCAGGATGGTCTCAATCTCCTGACCTTGTGATCCGCCCGTCTCGGCCTCCCAAAGTGCTGGGATTACAGGCTTGAGCCACCGCGCCCGGCCTTAAGTTTTTAATTAAAATTGTTCCATGAAGATTTGTTATTGAAAATTTTAAACTCTGGTTTAATTCAGCTTTGTCAAAATATGCGGATATATTGGTCACAGTTCTCTAGAGTGACAGAACCAACAGATCGTTCGATGGATCTATCTATCTATCTATCTATCTATCTATCTATCTATCTATCATCTATCTATCTATCTATCTATCTATCTATCTATCATCTATCTATCTAAATACAGGTATTTATATCTTCTGTGTCTGAATGCCTGAGAACCAAAAGAGCCAATGGTATGCGTTTCCTTTGAAGTGCAGGAAAAAAAATATTATCTTAGCTCAAAAACAGGAAGAGAGTGAATTCTCCCTTATTCCACTTTTTGTTCTATTCAGACCTTCAATGAATTGGATAAAGCCCACTCATACTAGAGAGGGCAATTTCCTCCACTCAGTCTACTGATTTCGTTATTAATCTCTTCTAGAAACACTCTCACAAGCACATCTATAATAATTTTCAAACAAATATCTGGGTACCTCATGGCTTAGCCAAGATGACACATAAAATTAACTATTACAAGCCCACCCTTTGTCATCTTGGTATCCATTCACATCTCCTTAAACCATATATAATCTCCAAATGAAGAAAATAACAAGACTATAATTCTACTTAACATGGTACATGTATCCTGTGTACAACCAAAAACTCATTAACCCTTTCCTTAGAAGAGGTGGTAAAGTCCATGAATGATGTAAAATTAACAATACTTAAATATTATGATATAAAATCGAGCTATCTTATATTACATGGTGAGGAAATAAGAGAGGAAAGAAAAAGAGACTTGCTACGTATAAACACATTCAGACATATTTATAACAAAATAAGGAAGAAATACCAGTGACAATCCTGACTTCTGTAATTGGTCACATGGTCATAGATGGTATTGACACCTGTCTTTTTTTTTAACTATCTATTTTGTATTCCTCAGCCAGTCATGATTCTTTGCCTGATGGAATAACTCAAACTTTCATTCTAAAGCATCTGGGTCATTAGTAATCCTGTGTGGATTGGTGGTTGTAGTTTTCCATTGACCTCAATCATAGGGTATAGTAATAATAACAGATGCCCTAAGGGATCTTCTGTATTCCAGACATACTCTTCCTTAACTCCGTTGTGAAGTGGTAGTCCAATTTCCCTTCGGTAGTCAAGATCAGTCATCCCATCAACACAGTAATTTCTACTTTGCCTGTTGATTCAGAGGCATGAGAAGTTCAAAGTGGCCAGGTGGCAGTCTTTTTTTTTTTTTTTTTTTTTTTTTTGAGACGGAGTCTGGCTCTGTCACCCAGGCTGGAGTGCAGTGGCGCGATCTCGGCTCACTGCAAGCTCCGCCTCCCGGGTTTACGCCATTCTCCTGCCTCAGCCTCCCGAGTAGCTGGGACTACAGGCGCCCGCCACCTCGCCCGGCTAGGTTTTTTTTTTGTATTTTTTAGTAGAGACGGGGTTTCACCATGTTAGCCAGGATGGTCTCGATCTCCTGACCTCGTGATCCGCCCGTCTCGGCCTCCCAAAGTGCTGGGATTACAGGCTTGAGCCACCGCGCCCGGCCTTGGTGGCAGTCTTAATTTCCTCTTCAATGGGATCATTATCTCTCCCAGTGGAAGCTTCTTCCAATCAGAACTAAGACCTCTAGGCCAGCAGAGCCTAAGATCCTGGGAACAAAGAGCAAAAATTTGACTAGTGGGTCACTAGTTTCAATAGTGAGTGATACCACTTTTATTTCTATCCTTTGATTCCTGGACTTGAATTCTTGAATCTTGACTATCACAGAGCTCTTCAAGGATGCTGGAGCACCACTCACAGACTTATTTCTCACATTATTGGTTAAAGGTATGACTTTGTCAGTGTGGGTGAGTAGCTCTTAAATGACCAATCCACTCTAATAGTGTGATCTCCTGATGTTTTTGAATCACTTCCTCTGTGTTAAACCAAGGCACATCAAGCATTTTTAGTTTACTCACTGTGGGCTGCCTTTTGGTTCATGTTTCAGCCACTCAACCAAACGAACTGTTAGAGCCCTTTCTAGCTTCCTAGTATGCAACATTAAATGCAGAATCTCTACTTAGTGAGCCATTATCAACACATTTGGCTTGATCCAACTTCATATTCCTTCCACCGTTATCTGACACCATTTTTATGCATTCCCACACATGTTCCCTGGATTTCTGTCTGTATAAAATGGAAAATCCACTTAGTTATTTTGGAGTGCAGCGCATCTCCTCATGGGTCACACTTTGTACTTCACCTTTAGGGCAGAAAATAGATTTCACAAGGAATAGAAGTGGAACTAGTAGGGCTTTAGTATACAGGAACCATAAGTCCAAATACATGAAACTCAACATGACCATAAGCAAGAAACTTTGACCCCAATTTTTTCCCAAAGAGCACACATTCATATAAATGTATACACACCCACATCTACTGAACTGTCATTAAAGGAAGGCAGGCTATAATTTTATAATTTTATAAAAAGGCTGTTAAGTTTCTTTGATCTATTCCTGGTAAAAAGCTATTACCCTGAAAGACATTCATACGGAATTCTGGTTATAGATCATAGCTGTAATGTCTTAAACACCAATGAACATTTTTTCCAACTTTTACACTGTTATTTTAGATTTTGAAATAAAATAACGTTTTTAAATGTGTACCTTGCCACTTAAATCATAAAAGCAACCTTCTTCTTTTAATTATGTAGCTAAACAAATATTTTTTGACATAGTGATGCTTACTCTTTCTAATTCCTCAAGATTTCTTCTTGTTGATGTCTATCTGGCTGTGTATTTGAGTATAGCTTTAGAGTGTGGGTGGATGGATTTTGTAAAAATATCCATTTAAGTTAGATGAATCTTAACTCAGGAAAAAATAACATATCATTGGGTTGTGTATTCTATCTAGAAAAACATGGCTTTTATTGGGTATGCTGTTAGAGGTATATGATGTAAAAGAAATTGCCATTTTACCTTCAGCCATGATGGGATATTTGACTCCAGCTACTTACTGTCTGTGTTCCCCAGAGCATGTAGCTTACGATATTCACATTATTATTATATTCCCAGACATGCTACTGGGGGTGCTTCAAAATAATGCCTTAGATGCTGGGTCTGCTACAATGGTCCCTGTAGGAGAGCATTACAAAAATAATAGAAAAAGATACATATGTGCATATAAAATCTATAAACATATTATACAATAGAAATAGTAAAACGTTAATAAAACCTTTCTTACTTTGAGATGGTATTACTCTGATGTCACCTGGGAATTTATGTGACTGAAAGTGCTTGTGTGTTATAACTATAAATATCAACATATTTTGGGAAGTGTTCTGGATAATATTAGATAGGGGGAAACCAGACTATTAAAAGAGCTAATTAATGTCTCTAAATAAAAATTTATTCTAAATATGGCTTCTTTCTTGAAGTATGTTACAAGTCCTAAGACTGGTGATGTGAATTTAAAAAACGATTGAGATATCAGAATTCATTTGACTCCTCCAATATAACACAATTATTATTTTTCCAATGTCACTGAAAAGCCATATTAGGTTTCAGTAATACAAAAATCTGGAGAAGTGGTGGCTCTGATTTACTAACTTTTTACAAACTAGAAACAAAAATCAGGCAATCCAGCAGAGGCATATAAAATGCGATATTCCACTTTGCTGATCGCATTCTGCATCGGTGACTCATTGGCAGAATCATACATTACACGTATAACGCTAATCAGCTAGAGCAGGGATTCTGTGCTCCAGGCTTATTCCTTCAGAGGCTGACTTGAGTTATAGGCAGTGCCCAGGGCACACTGACTTTATGAGACACTGAATGCATCACAGTGCGGTGGCTTCTTCTGGGAGAATAAGAGGCATTGAGATCCTTAGGTAAAAAGGTGACTGATCCTTCTTAAAGGAATGAGAAACCAATAGCGAAAAAACAATGTGGTAAATATTATTAAAAGGCTATGTCCTGGGTGCAGTGGATGAACAGTAGAGGGAAACATCCTCTCTACCTGTAGGGAGAGCCAGAGAAGGTTTCACAGGGAAGACAAAAACTCAACTGAGCCTTAAGGAAGGGAATCATACACAGTCATCAAGGAGATAGATAGGAAGGGCATCTCATTGCTGAACCTGAGGTCTCCCTGACCAATTCACATACTTGGTGCTGGAGCTTAGCTGGATACCTGCCCCGCTGAGCCTCTGCTCACAGAAATACCTTAGAGTATGTTCTCAGTGTCCCCTTAAATCAATGCAGCTGGTGCCTTCTCTCTCCCTTCTCCTTTATTGACATTCTGCTTTAAGCTTTGTTCACTCTACCCAAGCTTTTTTGCTTAGTGTTGCTCATGTTCTGTCTAGCCTGATCCCCCGCCTATGAGCTATTTTTGACAATGGATTTCTTTTCACTTTTCCAGTCTCAAGAATAAGAGTTTGTGATAATTGTCACTGTCAGAAAAACCCATGGTGACAGGTACATTGTGACTTGAAAAAACACTATAATATATAGGGAGAAATGTGTTACATTGAGGTAGAAGTATTTATGCATTCAATAAAATTAATAGGTACAGACTTCTGTACTCTAACAGAGTGCAATTGTTGAAACAGTCTTTACTACAGAGTCAACTGTGAATTCTTTCTTTGAAAATACCTTTTTCATCCCCCACAGTTTGGAATATTGTTCAAAAGCTCTAATGAGTGACTCTTCTGTGTCAGACACTGTTCTTTCTGCAAAAGTATAAAGTTACTTAATTGACTCCCTCCTTTGCTTCTTGCACTAACTCAGTTGTTCTCAACCAGGGCAATTTTGGCCTCCAACAGATATTTGGCAAGGTTTGGAGATATTTCTGGTTCTCACAATTGGTGGGGGAATGCTACTGCTCTCTAGTGGGTAGAACCCAGGGATGCGACAAACCTCCTCCAATGCACAGGGTATCTCCTGAATAACCAGGAATTTTCTAATCCTAAATGGCAGTACTGGCACAGTTGAGAAACTCTGTCCTAACTTTGTATAGAGAATGCTGCTTTTGCTTTGTACAGATCTCCAAGGCACACCCATCTCCCAGCTGTTGTGAGCATTGGCTGATAAACATTCACACCTTCTCCTTTCTCAGAGAATTACCCCTATCCAGTCAGGATCCCCCTTGATAGAGTGGTTAAGACTCTCAACAGACCAAAGCCACCATCAGACCAAAGCCAATGAGATCAACTCTGTGGGGTAATTCATACTTCAGAGCTTTCCTGTGGGATCACATCGAAGCCAGTCTCTATTTGAGACTATATTCTTGCTTAATACTCCCCCTGAACTTTGCTGCTTCTGTCGCTTCCAATTTTCTGAGCTCTTCCTCAATAAATTGCCTGAGCAAGGATCCCGATCTTGGGCTCTGCTTCCATGAAACCCAATCTGAGACAACTTGACTTGAATAAATTAAATGCTAAAACATGGCTTCCTCACTCTCCACTCCACATTGCGGGGTGATGGATTCCAGACCTTGACAGTAGCCTGATTTTCTTCAGGTCCCACCTGATGAAGGGTAAAAATTAGATTATTTTGCATTGAGACACTATTGTCTCTGAATCAGTTCCTCTCTCATAAACCTGTCCACATCCTCTAGAAAGCCAGAAAAGGATCCCATTAAAATTTATCACTATTTTGAGAATCTTTGCCAGTGTCTCATGTATAATCCCAATCTCTGTGTAATGGATCTTTTCGTGACATTTGCTATCAGAGTACCATTGCCTAGAACCTTTAGACGCCAATATGATTCTGTCTTTTACCGAGCCACTCACCTATCCACCCATTCACCCATTCACCCATTCAGCCTCCCACTCACCCATCTGTGTATCCATATATCCATCCATCCATCCCTGCATGCACTCACGTATTTATTCAGCAAATGTGATGAGTGTATTTTCTGTGTAAGGCAGCAGGAATGCAACAGTAGCAAAGACAAAGTCGGCCTCTGCCTTCCTGAAGCCTATTGCTCTGTGGTAGACACTGATTTAAAAAAAGACGTCACTGTAACATAGACTGTCAAAGGATTTTGAGGTGACCACTTAGTAAATGAAACAAAACCCAGAAAGAAAAGTTTATTGTTTACTGTGATAAAGGAGAACTACCTTGGTCAGGTTCAGTCTCTCTCTGAGGAACAGATGTTTGTACCATTTCAGGGAAGAAGGGAGGGAGTTAAGAGTTTGACAGATTTTCAGAAGTGGGTTGACATCATCTGTCGAGACATAGTTATCCAGATGAGGCTACCTTGGATGGGTTGACACGCAGAGGCAAGTTTAAGAGACTGAGTCTGAGTCTGTTCCTGCCTGGCTGATTCCTGGTACGTAAGGAGCTCTTACTGACTGCTGACTTGCAAAATAAAGTGTGTTCCCTGGGGCGAGTTGTCATTGATTAAACTGAATTTAAAGGAGTTCTGGTGGCTACTCTTTCCATGGCTACAGAACAACCAATCTCTTCCTAGGAATATAGATTGTTTAAATAGTTGTCAAATAAGATTTACCCATGATGGGCTATTTTTTCCGCCCTGGCTTTTGTGCTTCCTGTGTCTTGGTTACTAATACAGAATTAACACAAACATTTGAGAAGAATCTACTTTTGATTTCCTCTAAAATCTCTCTGTACAATCAGCTTAAGAAATCAGTTTTTAGACTAGATTAATCAGTTTTTAGTAGAAGATTATTGTAATCTAAATGTGCTGGATTTTAGATGGATTGTATATGAATACCTTTTCTAAAATTGGGCATTTTTCCCCCAGGCAGCTTTATTAAGATATCATTCACTAATACAAATTATACACATTTAAGGTTTACCACATGATGTTTTGATACATGTATACATTGTAAAATGATTAAATCAAGTAAATTAACATATCCATCACCTCATACTTTTTGGTAGTGAGAACATTCATTTTATTTCATTTTTTTCCTTTCATATCTAGTGCTGCAGATGTAGTGAGAACATTTAAAATCTACTCTTGGCCAGGCTTGGTGGTGCGTGCCTGTAATCCCAGGTACTCAAGAGGCTGAGGCAGGAGAATTGCTTGAACCCGGGAGGTGGAGGTCGCAGTGAGCTGAGATGGCACCACTGCACTCCAGCCTGGGCAACAGTGCAAGACTCCACACCCCACCACCCTCCCCCCACCAAAAAAAAAAAAACTACTCTCCTAGCAACCTTCACATTATTAACTATAGTCACCATGCTGTACAAGCGACCTCCAGAACTTCTTCCTTTTGTTTAGCTGAAACTTTGGCCCTTTGACCAACATCTCCACAACTCTCCCAGTGTCTCCTAACCCCCATATCAGTCTCTGGTACTCTGGTAACCACCATTCTGCTCTCTGTTTCTACAAATTTGACTTTTTTAGGTTATACATATAAATGAGATCCTGCAGGATTTGTCTTTCTATGCCTGATTTTTTTCACTTAGCATAGTATCCCCCAGGTATATTCATGTTGTTGCAAATGACATGATTGTATTGTTTTGTGTGGCTGAATAGTACTCTCTCTCTCTCTTTGTCTCCATCTATCTATATGTCATCTATCTATCTACCTATCTATCTATCTGCCACATTTTCTTAATCCATTCATTCACTGATAGACACTTAGGCTGATTCCGCATCTTGGCTATTGTGAATAATGCTGCAATAAAAATGGGAATGAAGATACCTCTTTGACATACTGGTTTTATATTATTTGGATGTATGCCCAGAAACGGGATTGCTGAATCATATAGTAGTTGTATTTTCAATTCTTTGAGAAATCTTTATACCGTATTCCCTAATGGCTAGACCAATTTCCATTCCCATCAGCAGTGTACAAGAATTCTCTTTTATGCACATCATTACCAACACTTTTTTTTTTTTTAAGTAATAACCATTCTCAACAGGTGCGAGATGGTATTTCATTGTGGTTTTAATTTGCATTTCCCTGATGAATAGCATTGTTGAGCATTTTTTCATATATATGTTGGCCATTTGTATGTCTTCTTATGAGAAATGTCTGTTCAGGTGCTTTGTCCATTTTTAAATGGGGTTTTTTTGGGGGGGCTATTTAGTTGTTTGAGTTCCTTATATGTTTTGGTTATTAACTCCTTATCATCTGGATGTATGGCTTCCAAATATTTTCTCCCATTGTGTAAGTTGACTCTTCACTCTGTTGAGTTTTTTGTTGTTGTTGTTAGTTAGTTATTTTTCTGTGCAGGAGATTTAAGTTTGATGTAATCCCACTTCTCTATTTTCGCTTCTGTTGCCTGTACTTTTGGGGTCATATCTGAAAATATTATTGCCTAGAACTTTCTCCTTATATTTTCCACTGGTAGTTTTACAATTTTAGGCTTTACATGTAAGTCTTTAATCCATTTTGAGTTGAGTTCTGTATATGGTGTGAGATAAGGTTTCAGTTTAATTCTTCTGCATGTAAATATTCAGTTTTTTCAACACCATTTATTGAAGAGACTGCTCTTTTCCCCATTGTGTGTTTTTGGCAGCTTTATCAAAGATTAATTGACCTTGAATGTGTGAGTTTATCTTTGAACTTTTTATTCTGTTCCATTGGTCTACAGGCTTGTTATTATGCCAATACCATGAAGTTTTGGCTACTACAGCGTTGTACTATATTTTCAAATAAGGCAGTGTGATACCTCCAGCTTTGCTATTTTTGCTTAAGATTGCTTTGGCTATTTGGCCTCTTTTGTGATTTCATATAAACTTTAGGATTGATTTCTCTATTTCTGTGAAAAATACCATTGGCATTTTTATAGGGATTGCATTGAATCTACAAATCACTTTGGGTAGAATGAACATTTTAACAATATAATTATTCTAATCCATTAACATGAGATATCTTTCCATTATTTGTAACTTCTTCTATTTTTTTCATCAATGTTTTATAGTTTTAAGTATATGGATCTTTTACTTCATTGGTTAAATTTATTCCCAAGTATTTTTTTTCTTGATGCTATTGTAGATGGGACAATTTCTTCATTTCTTTTTTGGACCATTCTTTGCTAGTGTGTAGAAATGCTACTGATTTTTGTATTTTGATTTTGTATCCTGCAACTTTACTAAATTTATGTATTAGCTTTACAGTTTTTCTGACACAGTTTGTAGGTTTTTATATACAACACCATGTCATCAGCAAATAGGTATAATTTTACTTTTATCTATTTGGATACCTTTTTCTTTGTTTTTTTTTTTTTTCTTGCCTAAATGTTCTGGCTAGAACTTCCAGGACTATAGTGAATAGAAGTGGCAAGAGTGGACATCCTCGTCTTCTTCTTGATGTTAGAGAAATGGTTTCCAACTTTTTGCACTGAATTTGAAGTTTGCTGTGGACTTGTCACATATGGACTTTATTATGTGGAGGTAGATTCCATGTATAAGTAGATTGTTGGGAGTGTTTATCATGAAAGAATGTTAAATTGTGTTAAATGCTTTTTCTGCATCTCTTGAGAGGATCATGCGTTTTTATTCTTCATTTGATTAATGTGGTATATCACATTTATAGATTTGCATTATGTTGAACCATCCTTGTATCACAGTTATAAATATCACTTGATCATGGTGTGTGATTTTTTTAATGTGCTGTTGAATTTAGTTTGCTAGTATTTTGTTGAAAATTTTTGCATCTATGTTCATCAGTAATATTGGTCTGTAATTTTCTTTTTTTGTAGCGTCAATATCTTCTCTGGCTTCGATATCAGGGTAATGCTGGGTTTGTAAAATGAGTTTGAAAGTGTTCCCTCCTCTTTAATTTTTTGGAAAGAGTTTAAGAAGGATTGACACTAATTCTTCTTTAAATATTTAGTAGAATTCACCAATGAAGCCATGGGGTCCTAGACTTTTCTTTGTTTGGAGGTTTTTATTTTTTATTGAGATGAAGTCTCACTCTGTCGCCCAGTCTGGAGTGCCTCTCAAGTAGCTGGGATTACAAGCATGTGACAGCATGCTTGGCTAAATTTTGTACTTTTAGTAGAGGCAGGGTTTCACCATGTTGGCCAGGTTGTTCTTGAATTCCTGACCTGAGGTGATCTGCCTGCTTTAGCCTTTCAAAGTGCTGGGATTACAAGCATGAGCCACCATGCTAGGCCTTGTTTGGAGGTTTTTGATTGCTTATTTAATATTCTTACTTGTTATTGGTCTGTCTGGATTTTCTATTTATTCATGATTCAGTCTCAGTAGGTTGTATGTCTTTAAGAATGTACTCATTTCTTCTATATTATCCAATGTGTTGGTGTAGAATTGTTCATAGTAGTCTATTATGGTCCTTTGTATTCTATGGTGACAGTCGTAGTATCTCCTTTTTCATATTTAATTTTATTTATTTGTCTTCTCTCCTTTTTTATTATTTAGCTAAAAGTTTGTTGATTTCATTTGTCTTTTCAAAAAGCCAACTGTTAGTTTCATTGATCTTTTTAATTTTTTCTAGTCTTAAGATATTAAGCTCATCATTGAATATAAACTATTATGATTCAGTTTGCAAACTTACATAATGCATCGTCATTCAGGATGCAAATATACATAATAGAAACTTGACTATATAGGTAATGTCACTGAAAATAGAGAGTCACAGTCATGTACTGTTAGATACACTACCAGAGAAGGAGAGAAATCCAGGAGTTTTTTAGAAGAAAATATTTTATAAAATATTGTGAGCAAAGCTTTGACTTCTACAAAACAAGAGCTGAAGATACAGGAAAGGAAAGGGTAAGGTGCCTATCAATGAAAATAAATTTGTTCCTCTTCCTGAAAAATTGGCAAATATTTAGTGATAATATGGTGTTGCCCAGAGCTAACTCATTGCCATTTTTATTCTATTTGCATGCACAATGATTTGTATATGATAAGTATCCTTATTTAAAAGCTCTGAGTGTTTTTAAAGTACCATAGACTTGAAAAGGCAATTGCTATTTTTATTTATGTTTTAGTTCATGGAAAGACAATGCTATCATAAGACAAGAGGTGGAAATTATCATTTTGCCGTGCATTTTGCTGCTGCCTGCTTGCTAGTCATCCTCCCTCTCTTTTTCTCTCCATTTTTAATGCCTATCTCTGTCTCTTTGTCTTCTTGTCTGTCAGACTCTTAACATTTCCACGCCATTCTTTTCCAAAAGCAGAACAAGGCCAGAGAGTAGTGCTTAGCTATTCAGTGTTTTGATTTTTTTTTCTTTTCATAGTTCTAATAAGTTTACTTATTTGGATAACATGATTGAAGTGTGTATGATCAGCTTTCTATTCAAGAGAACCTACTGCAGGGAGAAGAGGTGGTTCACAGCTTCCTGCTGCCATCCCTCTGGACCTACCCCATGCCAGGCCATGCTGCCTGGGGCTGCTCCCAGCCGATAACTCAGTTAATTCCTGCCAGATTTGGGATTCCTCTTACAGACAACGTTTTGCTAAGGGACTCTTCATTGGCCTGGTTAAAATTTTTTTTAGAACTTTGCTGTGATCTGAACTTCTTCCTACCCAATCTTTCTGTACTGGCTTTCATATCTGATGGAACTGCATTGAGGTCTGAAAGCCCTCTGCCATTTTTTGGCTCTCCCAAAATCCTTAATAGGTTTCCCCTACTGTGTCTTTTGTTTGTCTAATGCTGTCTTGTCATTTCTTGGAAGACCTGAGGTAATGTGTGTTCCCCAGTTGTAGCTACAGTGATGTGTAGCTACATTATCAGCAAACCCAAACCCTGATTATGTTCTGTATTAGTGAGTTTTTATGCTGCTGATAAAGACATACTGAAACTGGGTAATTTATACAGGAAAAGGGGCTTATTGGACTTACAGATCCATGTGGCTGGGGAAGCCTCACAATCTTGGAGGAAGGCAAGGAGGAGCAAATCATTTCTTATGTGGATGGCAGCTGGCAAAGAGAGAGATTGTGCAGGAAATCTCCACCTTATAAAGACATCAGATCTCCTGAGACTTAGTCACTATCTCAAGAACAGCACAGAAAAGACCTACTCCCATGATTCAATTACCTCCCACAGCACGTGGGAATGCAAGATGAGGTTTGAGGGGAGGACACAGCCAGACCATATCATTCCACTCTTGGACCCTCCCAAATCTCCACAGTCCACAGTTCAAAGTCTCACCTGAGAAAAGGCAAGTCCCTTCTGCCTTGAGCCTGTACAATCAAAAGCAAGTTAATTACTTCCTAGATACAATGGGGGTACAGGCATTGGGTAAATACAGGCATTGCAAATAGGAGGAATTGGCCAAAACAGAGGGGTACAGGCCACCTGAAAGTCCAAAATCCAGCAGGGCAGTCAAATCTTAAAAGTCCAAAATGACCTCCTTTGACTCTATGTCTCACATCCAGGTAATGCTGATGCAAGAGGAGGGCTCCCACAGTTTTGGGCAGCTCCACCCCTGAGGCTTTGCAGGGTACAGCCTCCTTCCTGGCTACTTTCATGGGCTGGTGATGAGTGTCTGTGCCTTTTCCAGGTGCATGGTGAAAGCTGTTCGTGGATCTATCATTCTGGGGTTTGGAAGACCCCTCTTCTCACAGCTCCACTAGGTGTTGCCCCAGTAGGGGCTCTGTGTAGGAGCTCCAACCAGACATTTCCCTCCTGCACTGCCCTAGCAGAGGTTCTCCATGAGGGCCCCACCCCTGCAGCAAACTTCTGCCTGGGCATCCAGGCATTTCCATACGTCCTCTGAAATCTGGGAGGAGATTCCCAAATCCCAGATCTTGACTTTTGTGTAGTCACAGGCTCAACATCACATGGAAGCTGCCAAGGCTTAGGGCTTGAGGCTTGAGTCTTGCACCCTCTGAAACCACAGCCTGAGCTCTACACTGGCCCCTTTCAGCCATGGCTGGAGTGGCTGGGACACGGGGCACCAAATCCTCAGCATGGGGACCCTGGGTCTAGCCCATGAAACCTTTTTTTGCTCCTAGGCCTCCCACCTTGTGATGGGAGGGGCTGCCATGAAGATCTCTAACATGTCCTGGAGACATTTTCCCCATTGTCTTGGGGATTAAAATTTGGCTCATTACATATGCAAATTTCTGCAGCTGGCTTGGATTTCTCCTCAGAAAATGGGATTTTCTTTTCTATCACATTGTCAGGCTGCAAATTTTTCAAACTCTTATGCTCTGTTTCCCTTTTAAAATGAATGACTTTAACACACCCAAGTCACCTCTTGAATGCTGTGCTGCCTAGAAATTTCTTCCACCAGATACCCTAAATCATCTCTCAAGTTCAGAGTTACACAAATCTCCAGGGCAGGGCCAAAAATGCTGCCAGTCTCTTTGCTAAAACATAACAAGTTCTCTCTTTGCCTGCTGCCATCCAAGTAAGATGTAACTTGCACTTTCTTGTCTTTCACTGTGATTGTGAGGCTTCCCCAGCCACGTGGAACCGTACATCCAACAAACCCTTTTTCCTGTATGAATTACCTAGTGTCAGGTATGTCTTTATCAGCAGCATGAAAACGGACCAATACAGTGAATTGGTATCAGTAGAGTGGAGCAATGGTGAAAAGATACCTGAAAATGTTGAAGCAACTTTGGAACTGGGTAACAGGCAGAGATTGGAAGAGTTTGGAGGGCTTAGAAGAAGATAGGAAATGTGGGAAAGTTTGGAACTCCCTAGAAATTTGATGACTTATTTTGAACAAAATGCTGATAATTATATGGACAATGGCAGCAGGCAAAGAGAGAACTTGTGCAGGGAAACTCCACCCTATAAAGTCATCAGATCTCATGAGACTTATTCACTATTATGAGAACAGCATGGGAAAGACCTCCCCTCATGATTCAATTACCTCCTACTGGACCCCTCCCACAACATGTGGGAATTTAAGATGAGATTTCAGTGGGGACATAGCCAAATTGTATCATGTGCTTACCATTTTTACTGCTGCTCTAAGGATATGCTGAAGATGGCAACACTACTCCTCCTGTCCCCTTGGTATCTACAGTCTAAGTTCTGCTAAAATCCAAATCTATTCATCCAATATGGGGACATGGGAGGGCCACCTGGGGCTGAGCCATCAACCCCAAGTGAGATGTCATAAAGGAAGCATCAGCAGTTAGTGGACGCCAGTACAACCATCACGGGGAGTGGGGAGAAGGACTCACTCTTTGACATATCAAGCAACAGTGACAGTGGAGGGTGTCTGCAAATTTGGGGTGGTGACTTTTTTGGGGGAGAGGAAAGGTTACTGTTCTGTAATTCTACGTGATCCCCTAGGTCAGCATGGCAGTAACACAATTTATAATTATATGATCCTTTGACTCTATACTTGCCTTGCCAATATTTATACACCTAATACTTTCCTCATATTTCTAAACAAAATAAACATTTAAAAATTTCTGAATAGACCTTGTTGTGATAACCTGGTTATTAATTTTTATGGCAGAAATTAATGGCTATTTTTATGTAGTGTTAACCTCTGTGACAATTTTATCAAGGCTATTAGCTCCTTTATAGTAAACTGCATGTCTGCATGTTCATCCAAATTTTGTTTTCAGTTCTAGGGACTTGAGGGATACGAACTTTGCAGGTTCATCCAATCATTCCAGGAGTTCGTGGATCTAAGATTGAGAACACCTGTTCTGCAAAAATTAAAAAAATTAACATTATTTTTATTTCAACTGATTCTCTTCTGTTTCTGTACAGAAAATTTTGAATTTTAATACTATTAAACCAAGGTTGATCAAGCTCAGACCATTTTTTACTAAACAGCATTTGATTCTGTGGGTGGTACTCAATGCCAAATCTGTTTGCCCTGTCATTCAGCTTTAGTTGATCTGATGTAAACATTCAAATAGAAATTAAAAGTGTGAAAATAGTGTGTGGAAATAACATAGGCTTCTTTGACAAAAAGTACTTTTTTTTTTTTTTGCTCAACTTGTGTTAACTTGGTGTTTTCACTGATTTACTCCGTGACTGTGGGCAAATCAGTTCACTTCAGGCCTGCTGCTTTTCCTATGAAATGGGAAAACCTTCCCTCTCTATAACCCAGTGATTGGCACTGTGTGTCTGTCTTTGGCTCTCAAGGGTTTGAAGATTCTAAGATTTCTGGGACTACTGCAGGCAAAATACCAATCACACATATTTGACATAATTCACTCTTAGGCCGATTTTATTATGCAAACACTAAAATAACACAACATCAAGTTTGAACATGTAGAGTGTAGTTACTGTCTCTCTACTCCTGCATGTCTCCTTTAATCTGAAGAAAAGCAGTACTGACAGTTTGAAAAGCAGATATATGTTTCTAGAGACAGACAAAATGCAGTTGTCCCACACGCTGTGTGAGGTACAGTAGATGCTTGATTAATTTTGGGTTTGTGGCTGGTTAGCTAGTTGCAAAACCAGTTCTTGGTTCCCGGGATCAATCTTTAGTTTGTGTCATTCATTCATTCATTCATTCATTCATTCGTTCAGGTGTGTTAGGCTCTGAGCTCATATTGTTGAATTAAAATAAAACAAAACCAAACAAAGCAAAGCAAATAGGCTCTGCCACAGTAGACCTTCCAATTTAGTGCAAGACAAATAATAAACAAGCACATTGCAAATTTTATCAGCATCATGAAAGAAACAAGATGCCCACAGTAACCTAATGTTCATGACTTTACTAAAATTTCTCCTATTTGTAGTGTTAAAGTGCAATGACACATTGAGATTTAATAACAGACTCTATAATCCAAATAGAAAAAAAAAAACGTTTATTTTGCACAGTGGTCATTTCATGGAATTAACAAAGACAGGATCGTTTTTGCTGCTGTTTGGGGAACCAGCACTTTAGAAAAATTGTAGACTCTATATAGCATCACAGGAAGTGACAACTTTGATATTAGTGACTAGAGGGAGGAGTGGCTGGAGCTCAAGGAATGCAGTGAGGAGAGGTCAACATTTCCGAGGAGAAATTGCAAGTTGACTAAATAAGGGAAGGGTCATAATAAGAAGAGGATTTTGGGAAAAGGCATTTATGTGAAAAGATTTGAGAGAAATTGGGTAGCTGAATTATTGTGCACTTTAAGTAACTGAGAAAAGTTACTGATTACCTTTAAATTTCTCAGTGTTGGTTTTGGTTGGCATTACTTATGGGAAAACTGAAACATGAAAACAGAGGGTGGCAGGTAAGGGAAGAAATTCCAATGTATTGAGCACTGCTTGTTTAATGTTCATATGATAGTCCGTATGCTAGTCCAAACTTTATTATGTAAAAGGTTAGTCTGATCATTTCAAAAGATGTTCTTTAGTTCACCAGCGCATTATATAGTTAACATAACAGCCATGCTGCCTGTGCTGGCAATGTGTGTAGAAGTATGTGTGTGTGTTTCTGTGTGTATGTGTGCATGTTTCACACATTTAAACTCTTCCCGAGAGAGGATTTTCGTCTGTTTGTTTTGCTTTGTCTTTTTTTTTTTTCCAGAAAAGTGATTGGCATTTAGTAGATGCTCAATAAATATTTGTTGAATTAAAGAACCATGTTCAGCTTTATTACCAAATTTTTTAAATTGACTTCATGATGTCCTGAGTTAACACAAAATACAAAAAACCAAAATAAAACCTTATTGGTATAATTAGTGAGAAGTACCAATATAATCCCATTCCCACCTAGAGCAGCTAAATCCTGATATTCTGGAAAACTAAACAGCTTTCCTAACAGAACAGTGCTGAAATACAGCTTATTCCTAATTGTGCCTTCCAGGTGGTACATGGACTGCAGGGAAATTCAGCATCTTTTTTCAGAAAGGAAGGGAATATAAGGTGTATATAGTGGAAGTATATGGGTAGAAGGCAAGTAAGGGAGTGTGTAATGTGCTATATATATAAAGGCTACCGCTTCCAAAGGGTATAGGGCAGCGTGAGATGAAGGGATCATTTACAGTCAGTCCTGCCATTCTATCTACTGGCCATACGCACATCTGGGAAACAGGGCAATTGTTTCTCAGAACCTTATTCTATTTTGGGCAGTGGAAATGTTTTGCATGCTTTTAGAAGCTAAAATCCCATCTACCTCCTCCTGACTCCTATTCTTACCTTGCACGCTCATTCAGAGCTGGGACACCTCAGGGGAAGGTGACGTTGTCTCAATGTCTTATTAAAAAACGTGCACTCTGGATTTCTTTAGGAAAAGAAGGGAATACTCTTTAGAGTAGGGAAACTACCTCTCAGGGCTTGCATCACGGGAACTAAATATTAAATCGATAGAAAAGACACAAAAATCCTATACATCATTAAGGCAAAAACTAAGTTTCCCTCATCCCTCTTGTTCAACTTTTTGTTCCTAGAACCTAAAATAGTGTTAGATACGTGATGTGTGCTCAAAAGTTTGTGAATGAAGAATTTTACTCCATAGTTTCCACTCAAGTCCTTGAGTGCTGGTGGGGATGGGGGTTAGGTACATAATATTGAACATTTCTCATGTAAAATGGCCAGCAAATGCTGAAAAACAATATCATGTGCCTTAAAAAAGGCCTCTAAAATGGCAAGTCACATATAAATGTTAGAATTTTAATCCAGACTTGATGCTTACAATAAAAAATGTATTTTCTGTATGTCCCTTTTGGGAGAAAAGCTTCCCACCTAGTTTTAACATGAAGACAGAATTGGCTCAATGGTTACTTCCAGAGAGGAAAGGGTTAAAATTGCTTCTGTCTGAGTTTTTCTGTGTCAGCTTTCTTTTTATCTCTACTGGAAGAGTTACTGCCTATAAGCAGCTGGGGTCCTGCCCAAGTCTTCAGTTCAATGATTCATATGAACTCTCATAGTAAGAAGAGGGTTTGGAACTGATTTTGTAATCAGGCTTTTTTCTTTACTAAGCATGGTTGGCAGATAGAACACAGCGCTTAGAATAAAAGGACAGTGGAAACTTCTGCCCCCTGTTTTCTTCTTCCAAAGAGAAAAGAAAGAAAAATATTGCATGCCTATTTTTTAAAGCATATTTTCAGAGCCCCTTACAGAAGAGGTCAGAACATGTGAGGCTATTTTATTTTATTTTAAAAGTCTCTTCTGTAATCTATTCACTGATGAAAAGCATAGCTCAGGAAAAGATGCTGAGAGTTTCCAGACTTGGAAAGTCTGGATGAATGAAGATTTAAAAGAGGGCAATTAGTGTGCTTGTTAGTGCATATTTTTTCCAGTTGCCACCTCCATCCTCACCTGGTTTTCATGTTTCGTGAAGGTCATAAAACATGATAAAACCTCAATTTTTTTTATTATTGTTAAAATTCTAGATAGCTCTGCAGATAAGTTTTTAGGAAAAGGAGAATCTGTATTCTTGGATAATCCTGCTTTTCTTTAGGGTGTATTCTAAGGACACACAAAATGGACTTTTATCCCAAGTTTGAGTTTAAATGTCTAGGTTCTGTGTGAGTCTCAAATACCTTGGATTATATATATGTGTGTGTGTGTATATATATATATATATATTCTTCTGGCTTCCTGGAGACAAAATAATGAGTACACAAAGAGAATGATTTAAGTTGTTTTATATTATTATATGTTGTCTTTCTCTTTTCAAACATAATTTATTTTTTATGTTCATATTGATTTCTATATTCTTCATTTTATTATAGTAATATCATCTATGGATGCAAAAGTACAGTATTATGGTGACTTCTGAAATCTCACAAAAAACAAAGATTACTTAAAATATTCCATTTTCAAAGATAAATATTCAGTCCTTTTAAGTTTCTCTTTTGTCTCTAGCTAGCCTTGCCTTTCAAAGACTTTTGAATGAAACCAATTATAGTGCTATGTCATATCCATGGCAGCCTGGCTCTGAAGCACGCTGTAACTTCAGCAGCTGCCAGCCAGGGCAAGAATTCAATCATATGCAGGTCTAGAGACAGTGGGAATATGAATATTGTAGGTTTCTCTACTACTTTAGTTCCAATTAAAGCTCTTACAGGGATAGGGAGACTTTAGATTCAAGTTTAACAAGAGCAAAGATGGATAGTAGGTTCTAAGTGTAGTAAGTTAGATTTCAGCCCAGGGCTTCAACCCAGAGTGGGAAATGGACAGACGATTAAGCAGAAGCTCAGACATATAAGCAGGGTGCATATGGAAGGGTTGTGTGTGTATGTGTGTGTGTGCGTGTGTGTCGTAGCAGGGGAGCAGATTGGAGAGGAAGGTTGTAGGTGAGAGACACACACATGTTTAGGCAGCAAAATTTAATTATAACCTGCTACTATACAGTAATGTACCTGAGCCTATTGGAATGCAGACTGCCATGGCGAGGACTGGCTCAGTATCTGAGCTGAGCAAAGCCTGAAGGTTTAATAAAGGTAATAGCTGCAGATGAGAGGAGCTGAAGAAGTTAGGCACAACTGGCCCATCTTGGAAGCAACCCACGTCAAAGCCTATGACCTAAGAGTGTGTGTCTTCAATGCATATGAAAATGACCTTTCTCCACTCATCATCAGTTTTAATAGCCTTCAACCCACCCCACACAATCAAGTCATATATAAATATTGTAACTGTTCCTAGTGTAATAGAACATAAAACATGCTAGTGCGTGAAACAGAGAAACCCACATTTGGTTGTATTAGTTTTGTGACAGTGTAAAGGGCACAGGATTTTCATCAGTATAGAAGCTAAGTCATTATATACCACGAATGCCATCTCATAGAGATGCTACTGTTACTTCGGCTCATGTTCTGCTAATTATGAAGACTCCTTTATGTATATTGGATATTGTTGTTTATACTTTTTGATACTCCTGACAAATCCAGTATGCTCCAAAGAAAACAGAGCTCTACTTTTTGACAGAGACTTCTGATTGTCACAAATTCCATTTTCTCTTCTTGGTCTGGTAGAGAAAACACATTTCATCGCATCCCTTGAAGTTATGTTGGTGCAGTGTGACCGACTTTGGCTAAAGGATGTGGGCAGAAGTGGTGTACATAATTTCCAACCCGGGAATAAGACCCCATATGAGACCCTCCTCATTTTCTCCCATGTGTGAATGTCAAAAAATGAAAGAGACTTGGGTCACTGAGCCAATATAACTACTATGTGGTTAAGAAATAGACTTTTGTGGGATAAACTACTCGGATTTGGTTGGCTTAGCCTATCCTAGAGTCAAGAGGGGTAACCTCACCTTTTAATGGGGAGATATGCAAATTTTTCAGAGATCCACACATAAGAAAAACCATGACAGAGAAGGGGCAGTTATACATTATTCTTTGAGATTAACTGGAAAACAAGAGATCTGAATCTTAAAACCAAATGCTAATAGCTTCCATTTCCCTAGTTCATTATTTATTTATTTTTGCACAACATATTACCCCAAACATAGTGGCTATAAATAACAAACATTTGGTATTACTAGTTTCCTCTTTTTTTTTTTTGAGGAGGAGTCTCGCACTGTCACCCGGGCTGTAGTGCAATGGCGTGATCTTGGCTCACTGCAACCTCCACCTCCTGGGTTCAAGTGATTCTCCTGCCTCAGCCTCTCGAGCAGCTGGGATTACAGGAGCCCGCCACCACACCCGGCTAATTTTTTGTATTTTTAGTAGAGACGGGGTTTCACTGTGTTGGCCAAGCTGGTCTCTAACTCCTTACCTTGTGATCTGCTCACCTTGGCCTCCCAAAGTGCTGGGATTATAGGCATGAGCCACCAGCTATTACTAGTTTCTGTGAGTCAGTATCTGGCAATGGGTTAGCTAGATAGTTTCAGCTCAGGGTCTCAAATGGAATTACAATTTAAATGCCAGTCAGGGCTGCAGTCACCTAGGGGGCTTCACTGAGGCTAGAGGATCCGATTTCACAGAAGGTTCACTTACATGGCTGCTGGATGGAGGTCCTAGTTTATCACCAATGGAACCTAGGACCATTACATCATTGCAGCGAATTTCATCCACAGTGGGAAGCCACCATGTCTTTTATAAACTACTCTTAGAAGTGACATATCATACACCATACAATTCTGACTCTAACTTCCTTGAGTTTGGTTGAATTTCACAGGTTAAGGGCAGAGTCTTTTACAAGGCTGTCCTCAACTTCAGATACCAGCTGTAAGCTTCAGGGAATCCCAGGCCATCTGTACCTCTGATCAACCGCCTACCAATTTGTGGGTTCTCACTATTTCCTCAAGTTCAGTTATTTGCTAGAAGGACTCGCAGAGCTCAGGACAGCACTTTACTTGTGATCACAGTTTTATTATAAAAAATACAACTTGGAATCAATCAAATGAAGAGACAGATAGGGCAACATGTGGAAGAGTCCAAAATGCAAAGCTCCCAAGTCCTCAGGACATGTCACTCTACAGCACATCATTGTGTATCCCTAACCAGCAAGCTCACCTGAGTTTTCTTGGTCTCCAGGGTTTTAATTACTAGGGTTTCATTATAAAGGTTTGGTTGATTGAATCATTAATGACTAAATTACATCTCAACCTTCCTTTTCCTCCCAGGAGTTCAGATTGATATTGTATGACTTATAGTCCCAACTCTCTAATCACATGGTTGGTTTTTCTGGCATAGTCATCCCTCATCATGAACCTATCTAGGAGCCTACCATGAGATACCTTGTGAGTGTAGGCTCCGGTGTGGTCTGAATGAATAGCAGGCACTCCAATCACTTGGGAATTTCCAAGGGTTTAGAACTCCTTCCAAGGAACCAGAGATAAAGGCCAGAGAAGTTCTTTATTATACAATACCATACTTCTGCCATATTCTGTTTTCATACAGACCAACTCTGATACAACTGGGGGAGGCAACTATACAAGAGTGCAAACACAAAAAGTCAGGGGTCATTGGAGCCATCTTAGTGGCTGCCTACTATGCTTATATAAACAAAATCAAAATATCCAGAGATTAAACATGGATTTCTTACATAGTACTATTGGAATTATTAAATCATTTCCACATAGTAGCTATTCAATAAATAATTTGGGGTGTAACTTGCAATATTAATACAAAATTAAAATATAATTATTTTCATTTTGAGAAATGAATTATAATATTTAGTTGAAAATTATCATTAAATCCACTTAGTTCAAAAATGCCAGTACTTAGGAAAGAATTAAAGGAAATGTGAATTTCTACTGATTGGGCAAATTTTTAAAACTAATATTTCATTGAATACAAATCAGAGAAAAAAGTACTTAGCAAGAAAACTTTGTAATCCATTCCAAGATAATGACAGGGAAACAAAGACTATAATTGATAAGAACGCAAAACAAAAATAAAATAACACAAATAAACCAGAATCTTTACTTTCATTTGCCCTATTTTTAGATCAATATTACTAAGTTAAGGAAAATTATTCTGCTTAATGCCATCAATTTTCTTTCCTTTCTAATTTGGCAGAGAAATTAACTTTAAGTATAATCTTTGCACTTAATTGCAAAGTAAAAAAAAAAAAAAGTTAAAGAAAGTTTAAGAACAACTAGAACTAATCTTTAACCAAAGTTAAAATAGCAACTCAGTCATGTGGCTCAATAATTAATGAATGCAGTACATTTAAATAACTGTGTTATCTATTTCTTAATCATGAATTTAAACCAAATGACCTTGGATGCTATCATATCACATACTTAGAAAATTTAACTAAGTGAATTTAAACCAAATGACCTTGGATGCTATCATATCACATACTTAGAAAATTTAACTAAGTATGTCTTGTCTGAAAATTAAACATGCAGATTTAACATACTTTATTCCATATTCACATTTTTTTTAGTCATCTGAACTAAATCTTTTCTCACTGGAGCTTAATGGTACAAACCTTTGTTTAATTCTGTTGACTCGTTTTCTTTTTTTTTTTTTTTTTTTTGAGACGGAGTCTCACGCTGTTGCCCAGGCTGGAGTGCAGTGGCGCGATCTCGGCTCACTGCAAGCTCCGCCTCCCGGGTTCCCGCCATTCTCCTGCCTCAGCCTCCTGAGTAGCTGGGACTACAGGCGCCCGCCACCGCGCCCGGCTAATTTTTTGTATTTTTAGTAGAGACGGGGTTTCACCGTGGTCTCGATCTCCTGACCTTGTGATCCGCCCGCCTCGGCCTCCCAAAGTGCTGGGATTACAGGACTCGTTTTCAATAAATAGCCTTTAAAAATGTCCTAAAGAACCGGAAAAGAGTATGCTCTTTTGCAGAAGTTATTTCTTACATTTACCTTTTTAAACGAATAGCAGAAGTATTTTAAAGTGAAAACAGCATTTTTTTGCTTTTTGCTTGGTTCAGTAAAAGAAAATACACAACAAAATAGGAATTTCTCAAGAAGTACAACTTTATGATTTTGGGTTTCTTTTTTAAGAGAGTTATTTAAAAACATAACCTAGCTTGTTTTTAAATCAGCTTGGATTGAATCTTGGCAATTACATGGCACCACAGATGAAACATGGATAGAGAACCTTAGGGGACCAGTGGGGCTTATAAGAATCATTTTTATTTATCTATAAGAAGACAAAGACCAAGGGTATGTTAAAGTAAATCAAGCAGACAGTGGGAAAAAAAAAAAAAAGGCTATTATGACTTGATGACAAAGAGTCATTTTCTTGCTTGGATATTCAGATAACAGATTATGAGGTCCCATGAAAACAGGATTCATGAATCAAAGCTTCTCAGTTTAACTGTAGTCACTGAGCTGTTTGGATTTAGTAGATTCTGAGATATATTGCTATACATCTCTCCAATATTTTATTGCTAGAGATATACAGAAATTCAAGTCTAGTCCAAGAATTTTAAAATCTGTGAAAAAAATCTCTGAATCTTTCATCAGTTTCCATTCTGATGAAATCTAAGAGTCTGCCTTGAAGATAGATTGGTGTACAAGTGCATGATCTCACAAATAGCAGTAGTGTTGATAGGAAGTAGAGCAGATCTGAAAACTTCTTTAAAAGACATCTCATCTCTGGGCAGGAGGGTTACGTTCAGAAGGGTGATTTAAAGGAAGGTTTCTGGGCCAGAGCTCAGACAGATCATTTAAAAAAATTATAATAAGCAGCAGCAACCATATTTTGATCACCTACTATGGATAAGGCTGTATGCTCTGCTTAATAAAGAAATAAAATACATCATTTTTTACTTTCAAGATATTTAAACAGTATGTGGAAGGATGTCTCATTAGTAAGAATATTTAAAAGTGAAGTGAAGGACAGTGGGCATGTCAGTAGACTGTGTGAGATTAAAGTTTGTGTAAGTCTACAAGCAGAGGGATTTCTGAAGTAAGGAAGGAGAGTTCTCTAAATAAAGAGGGGACAGACAGATAATGTTTATGCCAGTTTGATTGGAACAGAGAACTCTGAAGATGAGTAGGGCCAAGACTGCAAAGGTAGATTTAGGGGCCAATTGTATAAGATGTGAACAAAAAGTGAAGGAAAAGTCTTGTTAACTTTAGACTGGAGTTCTCAAAGGTGAGTATTTCAGAAAGATTAATAAGTTGTGAACTTCAGAACCAACTGCAAGCAGAGAAATAGAAGTGCAGAAAACAGGAGGTTACTGAAGTACCAAAAGAATCTGAAATTTTAAGAAGGAAATCATAGGAAATTGCTGATATTTGACCATTTTTGACCCATGTACATAGACATTTCATATGGTTCTATCTAATAAGGTGAAGGATCACTAAAATTTAATATCTAAAGAAAATATATGTAGGTAACTTGGAAAAAGATGTTACCACAAACAGAGATAAGAAAAATTAGGGCCAGGCACGATGGCTCACGCCTGTAATTCCAGCACTTTGGGAGGTCAAGGTGGGGAGAGGATCTCTGAAGTGTAGAAGTTTGAGATGAGCCTGGGTAACATGCGAAGACCCCTGTCAAAAAAAAAAAAAAAGAAAGAAAGATAGGAAGGAAGGAAGGAAGAAAGGAAGGAAGGAAGGAAGGAAGGAAGGAAGGAAGGAAGGAAGGAAAGAAGAAAACATTAGCCGGGCGTAGTTGTGTGTGCCTGTAGTCCCAGCTACTCAGGAGCCTGAGGTGGGAGGATTGCTTGAGCCTGGGAGGCAGAGGTTACAGTGAGCCAAGATTGCACCACTGCCCTCAAGCCTGAGCAACAGAGTGAGATCCTGTCTCCCCTGCCCCTCTTCCCCTCTCCCCCCAAAAAAGGAAAGGAAACAAAAGTTAGGGAAGGAAAGCCGAGTGGTAGATGAGACCAAGTTGAAGAGTTCAATTTTAAATATATTGTATTTTAAGAGACAAGTAGAAATGTCTGTTAGTGGCTAAAGATGCAGGACTGGAGTTCAGGCAAAGTCAAGAACGAAAATGTGGACTTGCAAATTCACCCTACAGGAAGGAGCCTGTGAAGTCAGGAGAAGGAACAGGATCTCTGAGTAAGGGAGAATAGGGTGAGAAAATAATAAGCCAAAATTGACAAATGGGATCTAATTAAACTAAAGAGCTTCTGCACAGCAAAAGAAACTACCATCAGAGTGAACAGGCAACCTACAGAATGGGAGAAAATTTTTGCAATCTATTCATCTGACAAAGGGCTAACATCCAGAACCTACAAAGAACTCAAACAAATTTACAAGAAAAAAACAAACAACCCCATCAAAAAGTGGGCAAAGGATATGAACAGACACTTCTCAAAAGAAGACATTTATGTAGCCAGCATGACATTTGGCTGATATTTATGCAGACACATGAAAAAATGCTCATCATCACTCGCCATCAGAGAAATGCAAATCAAAACCACAATGAGATACCATCTCACACCAGTTAGAATGACAATCATTAAAAAATCAAGAAACAACAGGTGCTGGAGAGGATATGGAGAAATAGGAACACTTTTACACTGTTGGTGGGATTGTAAACTGGTTCAACCATTGTGGAAAACAGTGTGGTGATTCCTCAAGGATCTAGAACTAGAAATACAATTTGACTCAGCCATCTCATTACTGGGTATATACCCAAAGGATTATAAATCATGCTGCTATAAAGACACATGCACATGTATGTTTATTGTGGCACTATTCACAATAGCAAAGACTTGGAATCAACCCAAATGTCCATCAGTGACAGACTGGATTAAGAAAATATGGCACATATACACCATGGAATACTATGTAGCCATAAAAAAGGATGAGTTTGTGTCCTTTGTAGGGATATGGATGCAACTGGAAACCATCATTCTCAGCAAACTATCGCAAGAACAGAAAACCAAACACCACATGTTCTC
Organism: Macaca nemestrina; assembly: GCF_043159975.1. Lineage (NCBI taxonomy): Eukaryota > Metazoa > Chordata > Mammalia > Primates > Cercopithecidae > Macaca > Macaca nemestrina. The sequence continues at coordinate 88,029,203 of NC_092140.1, forward strand.
ACTCATAGGTGGGAATTGAACAATGAGATCACTTGGACACAGGAAGGGGAACATCACATACTGGGGCTTATTGTGGGGAGCGGGGAGTGGGGAGGGATAGCATTAGGAGATATACCTAATGTAAATGACGAGTTAATGGGTGCAGCACACCAACATGGCACATGTATACATATGTAACAAACCTGCACTTGTTGTGCACATGTACCCTAGAACTTGAAGTATTAAAAAAGAAAAAAAAGATCAATGGAACTCATTTAAAAGTGAGGGGGCAGACGGTGTAGTCTCAGGAAATGGAAGAGGAAATGGAGTAATTCAGTGGATACACATAGTGTGGAGTGAACACCAGCCATTGGACTGAATGATCGGGAGATGATTCATAATCTGGAGAAGCCAGTTCAGTGGTACAGAGAGGGTGAAGCCAGACTGTTTAGGAGAAAGGAGGCCATGGATAAAGATTTTCGTGGCTTTCTTCATAGAAGAAGAGGACAATACTGTGCTCTAAGTTTGTCCAGTTAATAGAAGTAAAGTGCAGTGCACTTCATGACTTCCATTCCCAAAGAAGGATGAGGGATTATCTCTTTAGTTTTGTGCATGTTTAGACTTCTCCATGACACCCAAAGTCTTTTCCCTTATATTCCCTTACATTCCCTTAGAATGTAAATATATAAAACTGTCTTAAAGAGGTTTCAACTACAATTAAGAATAAGAGCCATGTTTATCATTTTGGTGTTCACTGTGTTCCTGTGAATTCCCACCCTAACCTGAGCGCCAGGCTTGATGCGTTCACACCCACACACAGGGCCTGTGGGGCGGTTTGCATGGGGTGAGACTGCCAGCGACCTTGATCAACGGTGGAGATAAGTCAGCTAGGGGCTGGCACATGCAGCTGTGGCCTGCAGGGAGCTCCTTCTTGTTCCAGGTTTTTCTTTAACCAGAGCAGCAGAACTTTAGTCAAATGCCATCCATTGCAGTAACTGATAGCTTAAAAAAAAATGGTAATTGTTAGCTTAAAAAAAACTTTCATAAATCTGGAGAGGAGAAAAGGAAACTTTATTTTTTATAAAGGATTACAATCTGTAAGGTGGCCATTCTGCAGGCTGGTAAGTGTGTCTCCAGAGGAAACTAGAGATAGGCATTTTGAAGGAGGGGGAGTTGGGGGTAGGAGTTTTATGTTGAAGGGGTTGACTAAACATATTTAAACGGTCATCAAAAGAGTTATGAATATTTATGAATGTGGCCTTGACACACGTTTATTGAATAAATATGTAACATATGACCTATGTTTTCTTTGGGATGGAGACCTATTATCTAAATGTGTTATAATTGGGTTCTAGATATTAAAAGGTCTTTTTAGGACACGAAGGCACACAAGTGTGTAATCTCTGTAAACCAGCCAGAACTAGTCTACAGTTGCTGCATTTGTTATTAGGAGAAAGTTATTGAAATGAGTCTCTTGTGTAATTAGAACTGTAGTTACAGCTAATAGAACAGGGGTTTAGTTAGTATCTTGAGGAGCTATAAATTGCTTAAAATTGCTTATTTTGAGGCTAATGTTTAGTTATTAGAGAAAAAGAAAATTTTTGGCAGTTAGAACATAGTTTATTTTTTAAGTGTAGGGAATATATGACTTAATCCTTGCCTAGCCTGGCCTTCAGTTTTGTCTATAATTTAGTATTTTATTGTCACAAAGAGTCTGTTTTGTTAGTTTATGATTTTCATTTTAACACTAATGTTGGTTGTGTCTAAACTATAAAGGGAAAGGGGTACAACAAGGCTTGTCTGATCTCTTATCTCATTATGGTTGGGAACTACGTTTGAAGGTTTGGGGGCGTCTGTTTGGCCAAGGGGTATCTGTTTAATTGATTGGGGGCTCAGGATTTTATTTTAAGTTTACACTACCATGACTCAATAAATGGTCTTATTAATTCCAATTTATACAATTTCTTTTGAAGTCATTCTCGTATTTTTGTTTCCATGGTTGTTATTTCCATTTTTATCTTATATATATTTTTTTATTGGGTTGAGTTGTTGAAAACTACTTTGAAAAGATTCATCACAGGAGAAACTACATCAGCACCATGTGAAAATTACAAATAAAACTTACCGTAATCTGAAGAATGTAATAAGAAGACATTTTTTATGAGAAAAAAGTTAATCAGATCACATTCACATTGTCATATTCAACTGCACATTGAATCTTGATTTGAGTCATTGAAATATTTCAGAGATTATAATGCTAAAGAACATTTTCCTAAATTATTTTCTTCTTAACTTTGATATGGTTACATTTGTAGCTGTAGTATTGAACTAGACTTTTAATTTAGACTCAAATTAAACTTTAATATTGCATTAGTAGAGAAGTTTTCTCTAGCAGACAGCATACAGAAATAGGATTCTATATACTTTTGCTATTTTATGTGTAATGCCCATTGTTAAACCTATACACTAGATGTCTATACACCCTGCCTGCTGTGATGTACACTGTCAGGGAAGTGTCTTAGGAAAAGCATGCACCAGAGCTGGGAGGAGTGGAAGAAAGACAGAAGAACATTCTACTAAGTGCTTATATTAATTCCTTTTTGTTTTTTTAGACGGAGTCTCTCTCGCCAGGCTGGAGTGCAGTGGCACGATCCTGGCTCACTGCAACCTCCAACTCCCCAGTTCAAGTGATTCTCCTGCCTCAGCCTCCCGAGTAGCTAGGATTACAGGCACGCACTGCCACGCCCAGCTAATTTTTGTATTTTTAGTAGAGACGGGGTTTCACCATGTTGGCCAGGATGGTCTCGATCCCCTGACCTTGTGATCTACTTGCCTTGGCCTCCCAAAGTGCTGGGATTACAGGCATGATTAATTGCATTTTTAAAGACAGTTTGTTTTCAAAGTTCTTTGTAGTTATTTCTGATTTTCCAGGAAGTTACTGCTAATCCCTCAATATTGCCAGCATTTCTTATTCCCAATAGGTTTATTCATTTGTTAGCTTCATTGATGAATGCAGAAAGTGCTGCATGAAGAACACAGATTGAACATTTTCTTCACATAAAAATGAAAGAATTAAGGACATGACATTTTACCATGAATAAAAGCGTTAGAGTCTACTGTTGTGAAGAGAAATAGGGAAGCAGAGTTCAGACATGAAAAAATTGCCTCTGGTCCTCGAAGAATTAATCTGATGGCCTACCCAGGACACGTCAGTATACCCCAAAGTCACAGTAATATATATCCAGAAAAATGCAGTTTAAAATGAACAGAAAACGAACATAGTTTCTATACCTTTCAATAGCAGAATATATGGTCTCTAATCATAACTGTGCCATTCAGCCAGTAGAATCCACTGAGTGCCAGACGCTGTTCTGGGCACTGAGGATGTGGAAGTGGGAAGTCTCTGTTCTTATGGGATGTAACATATGTACCTCTATCGCTCCTGCTCTGTGCCAAGCTCTGTGCAAAGACTGTGGTATGGAGTGGCATGGTTTTTAGCCTTAACATGAAAGCCTCAGAAGAAGACAGACCCTTAAATCCTCAAATACAAACAACAATACAATGTACTAAGTAGAAAATCCCTTTGTCAGATAATAAGTTATTGGAGGGTGAGATTTATTATAGGAAGAGTACTGACTTAGGTAAAGCTAGTGAAAATGCTTTAGCTAAAAGCATGGATGCTCAGAAAATATACATGGCACAAGAAATTAAACTTAACTCTTTTTGTTGCCTCAGTCTGGGGGTTGACAAAGCCAAGAACAGTGGGTGGCAAGTACCCTTGCATAGTAAAAACCTTGTTAAAGCATCTATGCAGGACTTTAATTTATACTTCCCATTGGATAGTGTTGGTCCAGCCATTCTGAATCAATCCATTCTTTTATTTATTTGTTCTGTGTTTAAAGAAGCCCTTTAGAATAACGAATAGAGAACTTAGTTTTACAGCCCTTGATTGTAGAAATATTTTTCTGCTCATGGTGCAAATGTCAAGTAAATAGTGTCTTTTAACAGTATTGCTGTGACAATGATTAGTTTCACTTCATTGTTTTGTACATAACCAAGGTGCTACTTATTGCCAGAAAAGAGGTTGGTAAACCATGTAGTCTACTCTTTATTACTAGGTCATGCTGTTTTGTTCATGTAGTCATTCACCAATCTCTTTAGCTGGGCATAAACGTCTCCCAGAGTTTTTGCAGTGTGTATCAAAGAGGAGGCCTAGCATCATAAAACTGTTTCTCCGACCTTTCCTTCAGCATACTTCAAACAATTCCTTTAAACCACGTTTGATGTATTATTTTGGTAAAGTTTCACAAACCAAATAAAAATACAACTATGCTAATTTTACAAAGGCATTCGTAGTCATTACTTAGTCCTCACAATTATTTTAGAAAACAAAACATGTGTCTTAGTTACAAGAAACAGCTGCCACCCAAAAAGGGGAGGTGCTGCTTTGAGCTCTTGGCATGAGATCAAGGTTTTCATTTTTTTTTCCCCAGCTTTCCTCATGGAATTAAAACAACAGGATGAAAAGTATTGTAAAATAAATATTTTTCATTACATTTGAAATTGATGTACTAGTACAAATCCACAGACAAATGTTTATTTGGTCAGTGTTACCTTTGGTTTTTTATTTTGTACAAGGTGCTTTTGACTGGGATTGCTTCTAATGTACAATATCTGGTCTAGGTGAGGGATAGTCGAGTCTGCAAGGTTAAAGGAGAGCCATTCATAACCTAAGACAACTCAAAAAGTAGTCTTTGTACTCTCTAGAATGGAAGTTCTCAAGCTGTGGTTCATGTACCACTGAGGTTCCTTGACACTGTTCCAAAGGGTATGCAAGGTCAAAGCTATTTTCATAACAACACTAGGATGTTATTTGCCTCCTGCAATGTGTTGGCATTTGTACTGAGGGGGCAAAAGTAATGGAGGGCGAAACCCCTGGTGCCTTAGCATAGATCAACACAGTGCAGCAAATTATACTAGTAGTCATTATATAGATATATATTTTCACCACAATCACATTTGCAGTTAAGAATATTATTAATGAAGCAGTATAAAATATTAATTTTGCTAAGTCTCAATGTTTCAGATTATTTATCATGTAGGGCAAATGTGAAGTATGCAGAAAGCATTTTGCTCCATACTAAACTGTGAAGGGTGTCTTGAGAAAAAGTATTTGTGCAGTTCTTTGAGTTGCAAGCTTATTTCATGAAACATCATTTTTTTAATTGAAAGAATGACTGGCAGGCAAACTATGGTTATTCAGACTTGAATATTTTATAGATATTTTCTTGAAAATAAAGAAAATGAGACTATCACTTTATACAAAACAACTGGCAGTATTTGTTGTCAACGATAGAATTTGAGATTTCAAAAAAAATGGCATTTTGAAAAGTTTGTAAATAACAAATGTAATTGTTTGATGTTGAATAATGAAATGCGTTTTGTAATTGTTTGATGTTGAATAATGAAATTAGTTGCTCATTGCAACTAATCTTTAAGAGGCTACACCTTACTGCATTTTGGTGTTATATTGAAGATCATTTGCAATTAAGCTACTAAAATACTCTTACCTTTTCCAACTACAAATCTATTTGAGGCCTGATTTTCTTCATATGCTTTAACCCAACAACAGACCACAATAGATTGAATGTAGAAGCAAATGTAAAATTCAGCTGTCTTCTATTATACTAGACATTGAAATATTTGACAGAAATGTAAAATCATGCCAGTTTTCTCACTGTTTTTTGTTTTGGAAAATACAGTTATTTTTCACGGAACATGTTACTTATGTTAACATTAATGGGTTATTTTTGTTATTTTTAAGGGAATAGATATATCTTTAAAATTTGTCATATTTAACTTCTAATATGGTATTAAAAAAAAAACTACATATACAAAAGATCTTTGAGGTCCTCTTTAAGAGCATGAAGAGGCCATGGGGCAAAAACATCAGAGAACTGCTGTTTTTTGTTTTTTTTTTAACAGTATTATGTGGGAACAACCAGGAGTAAAATTAAAAATGGAACAACACAAAACAAATAATGCAATGGAAAAAATTGGGAGGAATCATTGTCTGGTGACATGTCAAGTTTGTGTAAGTGACTGGAGCATTTACTAATACATCGTTTTGGCTTTTGTGAAGGGAATTACTGACATCTTAAGGTAAAATTTAGATTGTAGAGATATTAGTGTATTTTTCAGGGGCATAATTTAAGTGAGCCACTGTAGCATAGCATGATATTGTGGAATTTGGAGTAGGAGAGCCTGAATTTGCATGCCTGCTTCACCATACAACAGCTGTGCTGTCACTGGACAAATTACATTATTTTTCCATGTCTCAGTTTCTTTATTTGTAAAACAGGAATAAGAATATTACTTAAATTACTTCTTATCTGACTAAATTGTTATATGGATTGAATGAGATGAGTAAGTAGAAGTATGACTGTATCATAGTCATTATTTATAAAATATGAAATAAATATAAAATATTTTTGACATTTATGAAATCCATTATTCTGCTTCTTCCCATCTCATGTCTTTTCCCACTTCCAGTATTCCCCTGCCTATTTTCAGTACCTAATATTTTAGTTGATCACTTAACTGACAACATTGATCCCTTCTCCTAAAATGCTGAAACATTTCTTTTCTAATGCATCCTAAGCGGGCAGGTAAGTGCAGCATAGGACGTGTTTTGTATGTCAGTAACTAATGGGAGTGTCCAACATGCTGATTTCAATAAAGCAACACCATGTGAAATATGCCTAAGAAAATAACATACACATCAAACTAATAAGCAGGGAGAACATACTTAATACTTAAATCTTTAATTTTTTGTAATGTTCCTAAATCTTTACAAATAGGTTAGGGCCTTGAGACATTTTTCTTGGGTTAGAGAATTTTTGGAAATGTTCCAGGATTTATAATACTAGAAGAGGAAAATTCTTCAGCAGTGGCAAGGATGAAGAGATTAACATAACAAATAGGGATTTTGTAATGAAGGTTTTTCATGGTAGGGTTTACATTAAAGTAACTTGGTGCGTGTTTACCATTTTTGTGTCTTTACTCAGTGTTATTTTAGCAGGCCTTGAAGGGATTAAGGGTCTTGATTGGAAGAAATAAACACATTGCTTTCTTTTACACCAGGGAAGGTATTAGGAGAGAAAATAATCAGAGGAAAGAATCTTTATAAAATTGACCTTTTGACATCAGTCTGTCAATTTGTCTAGATTCACAGAATTTGTCTGAAACTAACCTTTCATGCCCAACATCTTCTGCTACTTTACAGAAAGGAAGAAAGAATGAGATTCTAAACATTGTGAGAAGAACATAACTGACTTCGGAGATTGATAGTAGAATCTGGGTCAGTTCATTCCACAGGCAGGTCGCATTAACACCCATTCAATCCCATAAAGACAAAAAGAGTCTTTAATAAAGTATGGTAGCCACACAGATCTTGTTGGCTAAATGCAGATGCAGATAAACATTTATTATTTTATGCTAGTAATACATCAAAAGTCATAGGCCTATTTCAAAGAGTTCTGTGTCCCCAACACATAATTCTGTCAAGGGAACATTTTCTTAGATGTTAGACCACTCCTAGATTTCTAAGTAGGAAAACATTAGTATATTCCAATGCCCATTATTTAATCATATCTGAATTCTGGAGAATCAACAATCTTGCCTTAGGTTTAACAACAGTTTAGTTAATTTTCCCACTGTCCAGTTGATAAAAGAATGAGACAAAATTGTATGAGATTTATTATCTAACTTTTTCTCTAAGGATTCTAAAATATTTTATTGTTAATTGATTATTCTACAGAAGCATGGAGTTTTAAATTCCTTTTGCTTGAGTTTTACTCCTTACCTTCATTTTCCTATTTTAATTCTCATCTCTCCTTTGTTTCTTATTCCTTTTTCTTGTATAATTTTCTTTGTTAATTTCCCTCTTCTCTCTTTATATTCATTATTTAAACTTCTCCAATTTTACCCTCTATTTTTGTACCAAATTGCTAGCCAATTTTTTTCTTTCTTTTCCTCTAATCTACCCATTATAAAAGTACAAGTGGTAGTTAGTTTAGGTACAGAAATACATTACAAAGACAATTTAGGATGTCTTCCTCTATATTACAAATGAGAGAGACATGTTTTAAGTTTGGGAGAATATTATAAGAAGTTTCATTTGAGAGTCAATGGAAGAAAATTTCTTTCAGGATATGAATAAAGGTAATTTTTAAAATTTTTCTAACATTTCTCAATAGCATAAGCATTTGAATGCTGATATTCATTTTGTATTTGAGAATTTAATAAGCAAATAGTCAAAACTTAGTCATAGGGTATTTATATTCCTAGCAACTAATGAGTATTCAATAAATGTTTGAACTGAATTGTTTGTTGAAGTAAGAAAAGAAATTCCACATTGGCAGTTCTCAAGTACGCTGCTATATTGAGGCTCTAGTTGAAGTTCAAATGCAGATACTGAAGCTCAAATGGAATGACTAATGGCTCTCATTGTATAAATAAATAAGCTAGGAATGCCAAACTATTACTTTAGGTACATGCCTAGAAACCTATGAAGGTAATAGCCTGAAAAGGCTCTATTGCTATTTTCTTGGCTGTTGTTTGTATGTTACATCAGATGAGTTAAAGAGCATTTTCCCGGTTATAATTTTCTGATGACAAAACATTCGTTTAAAATGTTTCATTTCATTTAAAATATTTAAAATGTTTGAATATGTATTTTTATCTCCTTGCTAATGACAGCTCTTTGTAGCTGTTTTAAGTAAGTTTATTTTTAAAAATTTCCATTTTCTCAGGCCATTTCTGCTCTAGGATGGGATTATAGCAAACTATTTGCCACTGAAAATGATGGGCTGAGATAGAAGTTTTATAAAACAGCAAGTTGACATTAACATTTGTAATATATGTATGGCATCAGAAACAGTTCAATCAGAGAAACAGAATCAGAGAATCAGTAGGAGATATATATTAAGATGTTTGTCATAAGGAACTGGCTATGTGACTGTAGGTGGTTGGTTAGGCAAGTCCAACATCCATTGGGCAGGCTGCCAGGAAGTGCAGACTGGAACTTGGGAGTTGAAGCTGCCATCCATAGCTTCAAGTGGAATTTCTTCTTTAGGGAAGCCTCAGCTTTGCTTTTATCGACTTTCAACTGATTGACTCAGGGCCACCCAAGTTATTTAGGATTATGTCCCTTACTTAAAGTCAACTAATTATGGACTTTAATCGCATCTACAAAATATCTTCATAGCAATGACTAGATTGTTGTTTGATTGATAGCTAGGAATGGTAGCCTAGTCAAGTAGACATATCAAAGGACCATTACACCCAGACACACTTCAGATTACATTTAGTAATTTCTCTCCCCCAATTGTTTAGTGCCTTTTAGTGTTTTGTTTTGCTCTGTTTTTCTATGTTGAGTTGATTTAAATAAAACACAGGCCTCTTTTCCAGAAAAGCTTATTTTTTCCAGTTAAAGACAATTGTTGAAAGCCTGATTATTCCACTCGTAATACAGTTAGATAACATGATCATTAGTTTAGAACATCATTAACTCCCTACTGAAGCCTTATATCCTATTAGGCATTTTCAAGTTGAGCTGAATAGAGAGTCATGTCCTTCTTGGGCCTTATAATCTAAGAAAAAAGTATAAATAAATACCTAAAGTTAATAAAGAAATAAAATATATCTCATGTTTTTATAAAAGGCCTATGTAGTTTTTTGAAGCATAAAGACTTGTATTTATTATACATTCCTAGGAAGCATCTTGATTTTACATTATAAGTGACCATTTAAAATCAATCAGTCCTCAAGCTACCTTTAGTGAAGATTTATAATGTACAGAACTTGCCTCAAGACATTTGGGAATTTACAGACTAACTGGGAGAGACAGATCATATTCATTTGAAAGAGAAATAAGAACGAATTCAAAGGCATATGCATGCAAACAAATACAAGAACAGGTTTCCTGTGTCAGTATGAGGTAGTATTTGCAGCACTGTGGTAAGAGTTGAATGGCATGACACTAAGTAATGCAAATAGACTCAGAGGTTTTTTGTTTGTTTTCTTCTATAAAGCATGTCATCCTCATTGCAACCCTGGAAGGGTTTATCATAAACATTATTACATCCATTAGTGGCAAGAACTATGCAAGAGCAGAAGCCCAAAACACTCATCCACGATCAATGTCAGCTAATCATATACAAAATCAGCACAAAAACCTTCTACACCAGTAGCATTTGCACCACATTTTATTTGAAATGAGAATATGAGACAGTCTTATTCAGCAGTTACACAATGGATCCATAGTCTATTTCAATTCAAGTAAACACCTTTTATTAGCGCAATTACTAATGCCCAATGCTTCACAAATTACACTCTGTTTAGTATTTAATTTGCTCTCAACAGCCTCAATACACACACACACACACACACACACAAACACACACGCTCCTTTGACCATATCTTTCATGTCTTCCCAATGTTTTCTATATCTTCTTTCTTCCTCAGGACTCTGTTGAAAACTCATTTTTTTTTTCATGAAGTATATATAATGAAGTCTGTGTATACCTTTGCTGTATTTTGTACTTTTTTTTTTTTTTTTTTTTTGGAGAGGGTCTTGCTCTGTAACCCAGGCTCTAAGGCAGTGGATAGATCTTGGCTCACTGCAATCTTCACCTCCTGGGCTCAAGCAATCCCCTCACCTCAGCCTCCTGAGTAGCTGGGACCACAGGCATGTTCTGTCAAGCCTGCCTATTGATTATTATTATTATCTTTTATAGAGACAACGTTTTGCCATGTTGTCTAGGCTTGTCTTCAACTCCTAGGCTCAAGCGATGCGCCTACCTTGGCCTCCCAAGTGCTGGAATTACAGGCGTGAGCCACAGCACTCAGCCGACACTGTTTTATGATTTTCATATTTGGTATTGATTCTACTTTGGATTTTTGCTTCATTCACATAAATACAGTTATATAAATTCTTCCTCCAATAAAAATGCTTAATGATGTTTTCAGTGATGATAATGTTTTGGCATCTATTTATTGCTAAAATTACTACTCTATATGCAGGAAAACTGTTACAGAATTTAAATTGTTAGCTTATGTATTGCATGTATATGTATCTAAACACCATTCTCTTTGGGTGGGGACTGGACTTCCTGTCTACTTGGGAATGCAGGTTATAAAATTAAAGTATAGAAATGAAGACAGCAGTAATGATGAATACCAGTTTCTATACATGGAGGGAAAAGAAAAGTTTTCGGAGTGATCAAAATATTTGATTGTTTTCAGTGTGGGTCACATGTATGTATTATTAATCAAAACTCATCAAACACTACATTTGGAATTTTCTATTTCACAACGTGTAAATTATATCTTATAAAAATTTGCAAGTAAAGAAGAGTGGGATGCTGGAAGAGCTCAATAGGAAAGGAGGAAAATCTTACACAAATGTGTATTGTTGAGCTGTTCCCAGTCTTGCTGTGGACTAAATTTAGAGAAACACTAGAGAGGGATTTTGAGATCATAGTGGTATGACTTCTCTGTCTTCAGCCTACCATGCTAGCAGGATTTTTGTTCTGCCCTAAATTTTGTCTCACTCTTGTCAATAGCAGTATTAAGAAGAGTTATTTCAGTAGAAGAAATATAGCCAGAATATAATGGAGGACTAAAAACTGGGTCCAGTTTTGATTTTAGGAATATGTTTATTTCATAAACAATATTTTTCCAAAGTATGATATCTACTTAACCCCATATAAATTTAATGAAACATACATTTATAGTCAGAAAGTATCTTTATACAATATGCTTTTCTTAAATTTGAAAATGTTTTTATTAATTTTTGAAACTAGGTCAGAGAAATGTTTGCCAGGAATTCCTATAGCTAGAAGATATCATTATTCTTTATTCTTCTGCCTAGAATACCCTTCTCACTTGTCTTTTTGGTGAACTCTTAATCATTCTTAAAAACACATAAAATATTACTTTTTCTATAAATATTCTACATTTTCTCTGAGGTAGTCACATCTTCTTTGCTCCTAAATAATTCACCCATCTTTCCAACAGTACACATGTCATATTGTAGTGCAATTACCTTGGCCACCTTTGCTTCCCCAGTTAAACAACAAATTCTCAAATGTAGACTCTATTTTGCTTACCTTTTGGATTACTACAAATCCATGTATTATGCTAGGCAGAGGATAGACACTTTAAAATATTTGTTGAATACGTGAATTATTCAGTGAAAAACGTATTAAGAATAATTTTTATACTCTCCATTAGCGTATTGGCCAAAATAGAATTCCTTAAAATAATACATGTTTGTGATAAAGCATGGTATAAAAGCAGGAAGTAGATGTTTGGCTCTTGATTCAGATTATAAATGAGCTATTGATAGATGATTCAGCCCAAACATATTCATTTCTCATGGTATAAATATATCCTTGAACAATTTTTCATCCTGTTTTCCTGCCATTCTCCTCCCTGAATTTTGTGCTCTAAATCACCAGACTCCATTCAGCAGGCTCCTGTTTATTTCCAATTTTTGGCTTGCTTTTTTGCACTTAGGAAACTCCCATCTACTCTTTAACACTAAGTCAAATGTCTTCTGTTTTATAAATCCTTCCTAGTCTTCCCTTTAATAGTTATCTTCCTCTTACTCTATTATCCAATAGTTTTGAATGTATTTCTTTTTAGTTTATTTTTATTTTTTTGAAACAGAGTCCCGCTCTGTCGCCCAGGCTGGAGTGCAGTAGCATGATCTCGGCTCACTGCAACCTCCGCCTCCCAGGTTCAAGCGATTCTCCTGCCTCAGCTTCCTGGGTAGCTGGATCTACAGGTGTGTGCCACCATACCAGGCTAATTTTTTGTATTTTTAGTAGAGATGGGGTTTCACCATGTTAGCCAGGATGGTCTCAATCTCCTGACTTTCTGATCTGCCTACATTGGCCTCCCAAAGTGCTGGGATTACAGGCTTGAGCCACCGCGCCCAGCCTACACTCTTATGATTGAGTTAAAGAAAGACATTTACTCAGTGGCAAGTTTACATTCAGCATTTCAAAGAACTCTTCCCCCACCCCACTTTTGTTTTCAAATAATAACCCCCCAAATCAGAAACGTTACCTTTATCATGAATGTTTTGGACTTTCCTCTAATGTAGACGTCATGTTTGAGTATTGTCTACAACTCTTATAGGTATATATGTTCTTTTAAAAAACTTCTCTTGCCAACTTTTTAAAAATTAGCCTTTGTTAGAAAAAAATTGGGTTCTGGTCAGGTGCAGTGGCTCATGCCTGTAATCAAGCACTTTGGGAGTCGAGGAGGGTGGATCACCTGAGGCCAGGAATTCGAGATGCACCATCATGCCTGGCCAATGTGGCAAAACCTCGTCTCTACTAAAAAAATACAAAAATTAGCTGGGTGTTGTACCAGGCGCCTGTAATCCCAGCTACTTGGGGGGCTGAGGCTTCAGCCTGGGAAGCAGAGGTTGCCTTGAGCAGAGATTGTGCCATTGCACTCCAGCCTAGCAAGACTCCATCTCAAAAACAAAACAAAACAAAACAAACAAACAGGAAAATAAGTGAGTTCTATTCTCTCTCTCTCTCTCTCTGAATCTCAGGAAGAAAGGAAAGCATACCATGGTTTTATCTTGTAAGTTCACAACACAGAACTGTGTTGAAAATAATTTAATATATCTGCCACGACATGGTCTTTTTTTTGAGACAGAGTCTTGCTCTGTCACCCAGGTGAGAGTGCAGCTCACTGCAGCCTCCACCTCCCAGGTTCAAGTGATTTGCCTCCCTCAGCCTCCCGAGTAGCTGGGATTACAGGCATACATCATCAAGCCTGGCTACTTTTTGTATTTTTAGTAGAGACGAGGCTTTATCATGTTGGCCAGGCTGGTCTTGAATTCTCGACCTCAAGTGATCCTCCCACCTTGACCTCCCAAAGTGCTGAGACTACAGGCATCAGCCACCACGCCTGGCAGCCACCACAAGGCCTTTGAACGCTTGGAGTGATGAAATCTGTTGGATTTAAAGAAAAAAAATTTATCTAAAAAAAGGTGAGGTTAACTTTTGTATGAAAAGCTCAAGAACAGTTAGCTTTTGATTCTGTAAATCTTGGATGCTGAGAGTAGAATCAAGAGTTTTGGGATGGCGTTGGCTAATCTGTTGTCAATAGGTTAATTCCTTTAGGTTAAATAAGTTCATGTCTCCATGTTCCATAATGTACACGTTAGTCTGGATAAACATTTGTCCAATACAGATTTCCATGATGATGGAAATGTTCTATGTCAGAGCTGTCAATAGCTACACGAGATTATTGAGCATTTGATATGTTGCCAGTGTGACTGAGGAACTGAATTTTCCATTTATTTTTTATTAATTTAAATTTAAATAGCCATATGTGATTGGTGGTTACCATATTGGACAGCATAACTGTTGAAAGGCCATTATTAAGGAAAAGGCCCAGTGCATCCGTGAAAATTAGTGTATGCTATGCATCCACTAGAGGGTAGTAATAGCAAAAAACAGGCTTCTATATTTGCACAAACAAATAATTTACAGAAATAGTACCTTCATTCTTTCTACAGTCAGGAATGTAGCAGTTTGAAATAGCAAAAATTGCCATAAAGTAAAGAAATTAAATGGGATTTCTTATTACTTACTTGGAGCAAAATATTAAGAAATATCAAAATGTGCCTAGGATTTCAATTTGCTTTAAAGTGATTGAGGACCCTTGCGAATAAAAACTGTGGATTACCATTCATGGGAGTATGGTGAAGTAGTGGTTAACTTGAAAGAATCTACCTTATTGATACCAAACTTGCAACATATTTACCTGTTTATCACTTGTGAACTGTGATCATTCAAGGTGACACATGAAAGTGAAAGAGCTCATACCTACTTTCCATGCCTTTGAATATTTCATCTGTTTGTCATTCTGTGAAAGATACACAATGTGAAAGCGGCAGCAACCTATATGATGGTTATATAATTTCTTGTTAAAACTCTTAGCAAATCATGCGGAGTAGGTGGTCAAGACTTTAAGTTAGGTGTCTAGTTTAGCCAGTTTGCTCATAAGAAAAGCAAATCAGAGCCCAAACACTCTCCTGTAAAGGTATTAAAGATCAGGATCAGAACAGAAGTGAGTGTGGAGAGGATGCAGTGAAAAGTGCTACCCTTTTGCAAAAAGTGACCCATAGAATCTGCGACAGATTTTTCTTTTTTAATGAAAATAGCATTGTTGGCCATGTGCAGTGGCTCACGCCTGTAATCCCAGCACTTTGGGAGGCCTAGGTGGGTGGATCACCTGAGGTCAGGAGTTCAAGACCAGCCTGGACAACATGGCAAAACCCTGTCTCTACTAAAAATACAAAAATTAGCCAGGCATAGTGGCATGTGCCTGTAATCCCAGCTACTCAGGGGACTGAGGCAGGAGGATTGCTTGAACCCAGGAGGCAGAGCAGAGGTTGCAGTGAGCCGAGATGGCACCACTGCACTCCAGCCTGAGTGACAGAGCGAGACTCTGTCTCAAAAAAAAAAAAAAAAAAAAACAGAAAACTTTCTGTTTTTGTAGCTCATAAAATGAGGGTGGTAGTAGTACCTATCTCACAGTGATCTTCAAGCAATTCAGTGAGTTAATACATGTATGTGCTTACAATAGTGTCTGGCACATAGTAGGCAAGGACTCGACAGGTATTTACTACTGTTAGTGTTGTTCTTTTCCTCCTTACATTTAAGGACTATGCAGACCATTCTCTATTATCCAGGAATTGGTGGGAATATTTTTGACTCTTCTCTTCGCTGTCTCTATCCAATTGTTCATCAAGCCCTGCCCTTTAATCCTCTGCAATTTATAAGTTTTCTTAGATTCTAGGATTATTTCTAAATTGAAAATGTACTTTCTTTACATATTATGATTAAGAATGTTGATAACCCATGTACGGTAATACCCCTTCTCCTTTTCTCTTTTGTTCTTAAATCTGTTCATATGTTTTCAAATTAATCCTGCCTGGAGTGCAGATGAATTCTCACCTCCCTGTGATTCATTGTCATTGCTCCATCCTGAGACTCCAGCATACACTGTTGACATATGGATATCTTCAGTTTACAAAGAATCCCAGAACATAAGATAATATACAAATTGCAGAGGATAAATCTCCAGCATTTTTTCAACAAAACCACTCACTTTATTTCAAAACATTAAAAATAGAAATAACTTGGTTAGAAATTAAAATAAGATAACAAGTACACAATTAAAAGTAAATCCCCCGTTGTAACTTGAAGTTTCTTTTTAAGGACAATTATTGTTATCAGCTTCCTCCTCTTCTTTAGAAATAGTCTGTCCATGTACAGGCATGTGTAACTCTGTTCTTTTGTATTCCAGTGAGAGCAACCTGTATATAATATTTTGCACCTTAATTTTAATTGTTTATTTTGTATTTTAAAGTAATTTTTATTGTAACCAATACTGTAAAGGTAAATGGCTTTAAAAGTCAATTAGTTCTACAAGAGGTAAAACTAAAATAGTAATTAACTCCCCTGCTTCTGATTCTTAATGCCCAGGGGCAGGTGGCTTTTTAAAAAATTTACCTCCATGTTTATGAATATAATGTTTCTATTGTTATTTCTAAGTTTTCAGTTTCAAGTGTAAATTGTACATTTTTTGAGACATTGCATATCTGAAAAGTCCTTAATTGTGCTTTCCTAGTGGAGTGACAATTGTGATGGTTGGAAATAATTTTCTGTCTGATATTTTAAAGCCTTGCTCCATTGTCTTCCAGCTTCCAATTGTTCCGAAACCTGGTGGCGCTTTGATCCTCCACTCTTTGATTTCGATCATTATTTTTCTGTCAGTAATTTTTGTAATTATCTCTTTGTGAACAGAGTTCTGGAATTTTTCTGATGCTGTGATTTCATGAAGGTCTTTTATTGTTTTGGAAAATCGGTTTTTTCTGGTCTGGAAACTCATGCTTAGGCCTGGGAAATCGTATCATCTCTCTACTTGTGTTCTTTGTTTTTCTGGCAGTCTCTTAGGTAAATATTGATCTCCAATCTTCTTCAGTACTTTATATATTTTTCTTTTTGTATTTTCTTCTACTTTCGGAAAAAGTTCTTCAATTTTATGTTCCAGCTCCTTTTTTTTTTTTTTTTTTTTTTTTTGTGTGTGTGTGTGTGTGGCATTTTCTGTTCCTGCTATAATATGTTCAAATTCTTTGAGTTCTTTTATGTTATCAAAATGCTTCTTTTAAAAATACCATTCTATTTTAGGTTCAGAATGCATTTTTTTTTTTACATCTTTGAAGGACTAATTAGAGTTTTGAGAAGTTTGCTTCTATGACTTGCCTTTTCTCTGTTCTTTCCTTGATTATTTTGGCCTTTGTATTTCATGTTAGAAACTGATTAGAAGCTCTGTGTGTGTGTGCGCGTGCGCGCACATGCGCATGTTGGTGGGGGTTGAGGGGGTTTCTCAGGTGGTAGTTCTCACTGTAGGATAATCTGGCTAGGTTATTTTGTTGCAGAAGCCCTCAAGAGTCAGTATGTGTATATCTTTTCTCTTGGCTTGGTTGGTTTCCCCAGAAAGGAACTCTTTATTCTTCCTGGAAAGATATGGAGTATGAGGCAGATAGTGTTTTCTCCGTTGACTTGGTAACATAGTAGGAGATTTTCCTTGTCATTATGTAGGTTTTCACTGACTCTCCAACTGTCAGCAAGCTAACTCCATGGCCAGCTGAGCCTGGGATTCGGCAGCATGTTGCTCCTAACTCAGTCTTTCTGGAAGGCCATGGAATCTTCTGCCTGGGGTGATGTGAGGCAGTTACCTGGCGGGGTGGGGTAAGATACAGGATTTGGGAGGTGAATTGCTGCTAACATGAACATTTAGCCCAAATGCTACCTCATTTTCAAAGGTACATGGTAGTTTCCATTTCTGTCCTTTGTGGGGTTTCAACAACTCAGATGGTTTTGCTGCTGGCTTTTCTGTGCAGCTGGCTCAAGTCCTGGCTTCCTCTAGTTTGTCAGGTTAGTTACCTCCATTTATCTGCTTTCCAGCTTCCAAAATCTGGCTGTAGCCACATCTTTGTCTATATTTCCTTGGGTATATTTATGCTTAAAAAAATCCCTTGACTGCCATTTTAGTGCAGTTTCAGGAGGGAATAGAGGGAAGCACAGGTGCAATCTCCTACCTTTCTCTCCCATACTGGCCATAGTCATTCAGTTACCCCCATAGATTATCTCATCTGACCCCTGTCTGGGCTTTAACTGCATTGAGTCTGTATTTTTGTCATCATTTCTCAGCTCCCTGCTTACAATTTTGTTTATTTGTTTCATTGTTTACATGATCCTTCCTCAAGTGTTGTTGGAAATATGCTGTTTCTTTTAGGATGTCTCTAGGGGCTGCTAATTAACTTAAAAAGTAAAATTCTACCTAGTGAGCTCAAACTGTATAATCCATGCTTCTTCTGTGTACTTTGGCTTCTTGTCATAAAACAAACAAACAAAAACCAAGGTGATTAATTGCAATATCCTAGAGGGAAAGGCTGTGATGTCAGAGTATACTTCTCCTCTCATCATCTGTTCTGTATAGTATTTGTGCTCAGACACATGAACTTTTGTAATTCTGTCACCTAAATTATGTTTAGGTGACACAAATGGCTAACCAAAACTTAAATTGGTTTAAATGTTCATTTTGCATTTTGGAAATCACAGTTGCAGAATAATTTCCATTGACTATTTTTATGCCTTGAATAGAAATTAAACAAATTTATTAACATCCAAGAACCTTAAAGAAACTAAAATTTGGTTAAATTTTTACCTTTTAAAGTATTTTATATTTATTTAGAGACTAATAAATCCATATCAGATGTGTAATATCTAACTGTAGTTGTGAGAATAATTTAATAACAATGTACAGATTAAAGGCTTCCTCAACTCCAAATTTAATACACTAAAATTATTTTTTACAGGCAGTATGTTCACAGTAGCAATATGTATTAAAATAAGTGATATTTTTATACGTATAGGTTTTGCTTCATGTGAAATTACACTTAAACTTTTCCAAAATAAAAATAACCGGTGAATCTATGAAACGTATGTTCACTCAGTCTTGTCAGAGTACACACAAATATTATTTACCAAATACCTGGTAGTAACTATTCTGAAAATGGATTTCCTGTATTACAAATGCCTTCAGCATTCTCAACCACAAAAGTCTACAATGGTCTCCTAGTGGGAAGTTAAAGTTTAATCAGTCTTTGTTGATAACATGCATTGATGGAGAGTGGTCTGACCTGCTCAACTTGTTTTAAATGACATACGTTTCAGAACAGACTCAGTTCAGCCAGACATCACCGGTTTCCCAAAGTGCTGGATGCACACTGGCAGGTTCTCCTATTCACTAGCCACCTGTGCTTTCAAGGGGACCCATCTGAACAATGTTTAAGTCCTTTTAACAAAGTTTATGTTGATATCTGTGAAGTTTAAATGTATTATAAAGTTTAAGGTCAGAAAATTGTACAATTATAAATCCTTATACATCCTGGGCTTTTGGATTTTAAATGATTTCCAGAGCTTTATTTTAACAATTACACTTATGAAAAAAATTAGTTTTGTCTGATTCTCTTTATGTTTCTGACATAGCACCATTTAGACAGCCTTGTAAATTAGGGAGAGGGGAAATTCTGACTAATAAATGCTGAAAAAACAATAAAAACAAGAGCAGTGGGGCATGTCACTATAGAACAAACATAAATGAGCTCAAAGATCTTGGCTATCAGTTCATCATATATTGTTGCTTGTTCTGCACATTATAAAGTGGCTTTTGTCAAGGTTGTTTAAACAAGGAGCTATTGATCTCTTCGGCCGAATTAACATTTAAAAGAATTTAATTGAGCAATGAAGGATTTGTGAATCAGGCAGTCCCCCAGAATCACAGCAGATTCACAGAGACTCCAGGGCAGCCACATGGTGGAAGGAAATGTATAGACAAGGAAAGGGAAATGATGGGAAGAAATTGGCAGTGAGGTTCAGAAACAGTTGGATTGGTTACAGACTGGCACTTGCCTTATTTGAACACAGTTTGAACACTTAGCAGTCTATAAGGGGTTGAAGTATGGCTGCTGGGATTGGCCAAGACTCAGTTGTTGTTACAGGCATACTCCTAAGTTAAGTTTTCAATCTCGTCTGACTATTAAGCTAGGTTACACTTTATCCACAAGGACTCAAATATAGAAGTATGGAATTCTTCTTGGGCCATATGTAGCTTGCTTTAACAATTACTAATTTTTGCACAAGATTATGTCTAAATTTTTAAAAGAATTCATATAACGTACACAATTTTAAAAGATTCTATAGAAGCTTATGGCAAAACTTCCATAATGATTCCCCGAGAATGCTGAGATGCACAAGAGATTTACTTAATGTCAGGACACGTGCACATCAACGAATCACTGCAAAAGACAACAGATACTGAGCACCACTTTGTATTAAGTGGTGGAGATCTCTAAGGGGAATGAAGAAGTAGCTCTTTCCTTGTCAAGTCTACACAAAGCAAGACTTAGACATAAGAGAAAGAATAAGGTTGCCCTTATTTCTAGATCACATCTTGCTTCCAGGTTTGCTCCCAAGAGGAAGAGGCATGGCATGCCTGATTTATTCTTACTAAATGTATCAATCTGATAAGTCACTGCACTTGTATGTGACTGAGCAATGGCATGTAGAAAACCCAGAAGTCCTTAGGATACTTTCCCTAACACCAGGCATTATGGGTGCCACACTCTCCCAACTCTAGCTCCACCTTAATTATTTATAATGAGCATCCACTGCATGCTTGTTTGGGCTCTTTCTAGGGGACCAGTAAAGAGCCATCCACTTAGTGTTTCTAAAGCTTTGCCACACATATAGTATTGGGATTGAAAATATCCTGACGTATGTGTGTTGTCTTTCTCATCCATAACCAGAAATGTGCAATAATCTTGAGAGGGTCCTACACCTTCCTTAGATCCTCTAAGGGGTATGTGATCCAACAGGTTAGGAACCACTGCCCTCTAGAGAATGCAGTAGATTCCTGACCTCTTGCTTGATGTTTAAACACAGCTGTCTGCTGTCTCTAAGAATGCTGATTGATTTGCTGCAATCATTTCACATGAGTGTCCTGGAATGATTCTAGCTCAGTCCACTTTCATCACTCAGATGGCCCCACAGATCTCTTATGTCTGCAGAGAAAAATTGATAAATCTACTACTGTGTCCTGGTTGGGTCTTGTCTCAGATTGATTTTTCATCTGGGGAATGTATGTGGAGGGGCTTCTCCAAGTTTTTGGCAACTTTCTGTGAAATTCTTCTTTTAAGGTGTTATGTCCTTGATCCCATGCCCAGTCTACATATTTGGATTCTTCAGTCTAATGGGATTGAGGGTAGGGGGTGGGAATGTGGGAGAAAAGATGACCTACTAGATGAGGCACTTTTACATGAGTTTTATATTCAACAAATATTTCTTGGGCACCTGCTATGTGCCAGACACTGCCCCAGGCCATAGGGGCTTTAAGGTGATTAAGACATGAAGCTGGCATTCAATTTCATAAGGGAGTAGATTATAGACATTATCTAATTTTTCATGTTCTCATATGGGGCAAAACCAAGTCCATCATATATTCCCACTAAATGCAGACTCCAACAGAAAGAAAAAGAAAGAAAAAACTGAAATATTTCAACATTTAGGAAATGATTTTATCTATAAATGCTCAACATGGATAAAATCTTTCAAACTAGAGTCTGAAAATCTTATTTCCCTTCAGAGGAACCACTGTATGGGTAACAAATAGAACTAAACTGAAACAAGTGTTCTCAGAATTATAGGGGCTGGTTCAAATGATATCCATTTTTGAAAACAGCATGAACAAGACACTCCCCCTTCTGAATCTGCTTGACATATTTTGCTTGAGCAAGGGGAACTCCAGACACCATAAAATTCCCATCTTGTTTCCCAACATATCTTCCTGAGTTGGGACCCAAACCAATGCCCATTTTGTCGTCCCTCCTACCATTCTTTCATCTAAAATAAAATAATTTTCAACTTCTTTAAGTCTTTTGCTTTCTGTGTCACCATCTGGGAACCTTAAACATTGGCCATCCTTAAGTCTCCATCATGTTAATATCTCCCTCCCTTTGCACTTTTTAGCCTTTCTACAGTTTGAAGGCTTTAAGTGACACTAAATGGTCTCTATAAGTGAAATAAATCAAATTTATTCCAGAATCACTTTGGGGCAAGTCATGTTTGCCATGAAAAGTGCAAGGTGGTGGGAACAGGCAGTGAATCAAGGAAACATGGCCCCTGTGGTTGTGGAACTTCATCTAGTGGAATAGACAGTAAACACTGAAAAGCATACACGCATGGCCATAGTGACAAGCCCAATAAAGGAAATGCACAGAGTACTACAAGAATGCAACACTATGTGAACAAATTCAGGTTGGAGAATCAGGCACGCTCCTTCTGCAGAAACGATGCTTCAGTTAGGATCTGAAAGATAGCAAAAGACCATCTGCCTTGATGAGGTATTAATAACATGACAAGGGTCGGCAAAGCCTGAGTCCTGTCGTCTCGCCTTCCTCCCATACAGCATGAGCTTCACCACTCGCTCCACCTTCTCTACCAACTACCGGTCCCTGGGCTCTGTCCAGGCGCCCAGCTACGGCGCCTGGCCGGTCAGCAGCGCGGCCAGTGTCTATGCAGGCGCTGGTGGTTCTGGTTCCCGGATCTCCGTGTCCCGCTCCACCAGCTTCCGGGGCGGCATGGGGTCCGGGGGCCTGGCCTCAGGGATGGCCGGGGGTCTGGCAGGAATGGGAGGCATCCAGAACGAGAAGGAGACCATGCAAAGCCTGAACGACCGCCTGGCCTCTTACCTGGACGGAGTGAGGAGCCTGGAGACCGAGAACCGGAGGCTGGAGAGCAAAATCCGGGAGCACTTGGAGAAGAAGGGACCCCAGGTCAGAGACTGGAGCCATTACTTCAAGATCATCGAGGACCTGAGGGCTCAGATCTTCGCAAATACTGTGGACAATGCCCGCATCGTTCTGCAGATTGACAATGCCCGTCTTGCTGCTGATGACTTTAGAGTCAAGTATGAGACAGAGCTGGCCATGCGCCAGTCTGTGGAGAACGACATCCATGGGCTCCGCAAGGTCAGTGATGACACCAATGTCACTCGACTGCAGCTGGAGACAGAGATTGAGGCTCTCAAGGAGGAGCTGCTTTTCATGAAGAAGAACCACGAAGAGGAAGTAAAAGGCCTACAAGCCCAGATTGCCAGCTCTGGGTTGACCGTGGAGGTAGATGCCCCCAAATCTCAGGACCTCGCCAAGATCATGGCAGACATCCGGGCCCAATATGACGAGCTGGCTCGGAAGAACCGAGAGGAGCTAGACAAGTACTGGTCTCAGCAGATTGAGGAGAGCACCACAGTGGTCACCACACAGTCCGCCGAGGTTGGAGCTGCTGAGACGATGCTCACAGAGCTGAGACGTACAGTCCAGTCCTTGGAGATCGACCTGGACTCCATGAGAAATCTGAAGGCCAGCTTGGAGAACAGCCTGAGGGAGGTGGAGGCCCACTACGCCCTACAGATGGAGCAGCTCAATGGGATCCTGCTGCACCTGGAGTCAGAGCTGGCACAGACCCGGGCAGAGGGACAGCGACAGGCCCAGGAGTATGAGGCCCTGTTGAATATCAAGGTCAAGCTGGAAGCTGAGATCGCCACCTACCGCCGCCTGCTGGAAGATGGCGAGGAATTCAATCTTGGTGATGCCTTGGACAGCAGCAACTCCATGCAAACCATCCAAAAGACCACCACCCACCGGATAGTGGATGGCAAAGTGGTGTCTGAGACCAACGGCACCAAAGTTCTGAGGCATTAAGCCAGCAGAAGCAGGGTACCCTTTGGGGAGCAGGAGGCCAATAAAAAGTTCAGAGTTAAAAAAAAAAAAAATGACAAGAAGTGTGCATTATGAGTACATTAATGAGTACATTGTACTCATGGAACATTTTATCTTCATAGGAAGCCAAGTATTAAAATAATGTTTTTGATGCAGACCTTCTTTAAAATTACGTGAAAAAATTCGACTTCAATTAAAGTGACAATAGGACGATTAGTAATCACTTGAATTTTCTGATTAAAATAATGTCATCTGCCACTATCATGAGCCTCACTGCTCACGTCATCTGAACATATCAGTTCAGATAGTATTATAAATAAGGAAAGCATTTCTCTGTTACACTGATGATGCCTGATTTAAGCTCAGTGTTTCTGGTGGTGTGCATGGCCTTTACAGTGCACGTGCCTTAGTCTTATTTCTGCCAGAAACATCCTTGTATTGTCCTCCACTGTGGCACAGCCTGTATATTTTATGTTGAGGATAAAATACAACAGGTGGCCTATTTGAACATTCTGATTATGTCCCCATTACAAAATAGTTCACGACAACCTAAAAAATTAGTAGCAGTGAGGCAGCGACCAGATATCTGATGTCCCAGGGATAATGGGACCATAACCGGGGGTGGTTTGAGCTGACTACCAGCATTTTGGGATGCAAGTTAGGAAGCACTTAGGATGACTCTAGGATGGCACAAAGAATAGGTGCAATGTGCTTCACAAATAAATTCTCATTCCGAGGTCTGCTCTTTCTTGCTTTCCATTCAAAAGCCATCAACCATGGCATTCCCACCTTCTAGTTTACATCTGCCTTAAATTTCTATCTTCCATTTGGTCTCATTTATTCTCCATTTTTCTTCCAGCATCTTCATGGCTTTAAAAGCAGATTCCTTTACCTTGATTTTGATTTTCTGAAATATCTGTCAAAAAATGTATCATTCCTCGAAAATAATGCGTGGAATAATATTTATAGCATAGCATGTAATTATAAATGTCTTAAATAGAATATATTAATTTGGATTTAATTTGGAGAATGTTAAATCTTACTTTTTGAGTTTAGTAGCACTTGGAAAATATAAGTTCCTGACTTGAACTGCTAAATTAGATACTATGTTTTAAAAACAACATTTTGCTTATTTACTTATTTATTTACCCCTGAAAACAGGTGAAAGGCAGTAAATTGTAGTTCTTAGCAACATTAAATTTGGAATCAGATGGACCTTGGCTCAAATAAAAGAGGATAAGGATCTTTACCTTATGAGTTTATCGTGGTGACCAAATCATATGACACTCCCAGCATTTATAGGGCTTTGGGGTCAGGGCACAAATGGAGACCCACATCTTATTGTCTAGATATTTAAAAGTTAGATATAACACTAACCACTATTAAATTAAAATGTGCTCTACCCTCTGCCTTCACAAATACATCTTCATAATGACAATATTAACAAAAATACATAAACCTATGTTTTGTACATGACTAAAAATTGCCAAAATGTTAGACAGCTGAGTTTATCATTATATATCTGGAAGTTTTACTGATGGACCAGTGAGGTTTAGGTGAATAATAAGACAAATAAGACAAACACACACATAATTTATAGTGATTGTTTATTCTATATATATATAGAGAGAGAATATATATATAGAATAAATAATATATATAGAATAAATAATAAATATATATATTTGAGATGGAGTCTTGCTCTGTCACGCAGGCTGGAGTGCAATGGCATGATCTCGGCTCACTGCTATCTCTGCCTCCTGGGTTCAAGCGATTCTCCTGCCTCAGCCTCCCCAGTAGCTGGGATTACAGACACTAACCACCATGCCCAGCTAATTTTTATATTTTTAGTAGAGACGGGGTTTCATCATGTTGGCCAGGCTGGTTTCGAACTCCTGACCTTGTGATCTGCCTCCCTCGGCCTCCCAAAGTGCTGGGATTGCAGGCTTGAGCCACCACACCCAGCCTAGAATTTAGTTTTGGTGCCACTTTAGCAAAATCACTATGTTGTAATCAACTTTTTCATTCACTGTACATTGTGTTCTATTATCAGTAATGATTTAAGGAGTTAAAAAAACCATATTTCTAGCCAAACAATAAATATTTATGTAGTTTTTTTTTTCTTACTAAAATGTAAGTTTTATTTAGGTTTTGAGAGAGGTTATTTTTCTTTTAAAAGTCAGCACTATTGGCTGAACACAGTGGCTCATGCCTGTCACCCCAGCAATTTGGGAGGCTGAGGTGGGCGGATCACTTGAAGCCAGGAGTTCGAGACCAGCCTGGTCAACATGGTGAAACTCCATCTCTACTAAAAAAAAAAAAAAAATACAAAATACAAAAATTAGCCGGACGTGGTGGTGCATGCCTCTAATTCCAGCTACTTGGGAGGCTGAGGTATGAGAATTACCTGAACCCCAGAGGCAGAGGTTGCAGTGAGCTGAGATCTGGCCATTGCACCCCAGCCGGGGTGACGGAGTGAAACTCTGTCTAAAATATATATATATGTGTGTGTGTGTGTGTATATATATATGTGTGTGTATATATATGTATATCTATAAAGTCAACATTATTTCATAAAATTCAAAGATAAATTTCAAAGGTAAATACAAACTACAGTTAATAAATATCAAGTACTTAAGTAAAAATTATTAAGTGTAGCTAAAGTTAAAATATTTTTGAATATGTAATTACATCTTATTAGAATTTTCTTTGCAATTCCAGTGTTCAGTGGTGTCCAGATGACAATTCGTAGAGTAAGTGGTGTGTTGGACTGTTTGTGTATATTTCTTACCCTGCTTAGCCATGTTACACTGGCAGCTTGAAATCAGTCATGGCAGAAGTATTTAAACTACGAAAATTGGTCAACACTACAGTTCAGACTTTTCCCCCCAGAGAATTGGCTTTTAAATATTTGCCAACACACTACTGAGTATTATGTTTCACCCAAGAGAAGCCTATGATGTGATCAGAACTTTTCAGAGAGAAGAAATTATCAATTGAATCAAATGCTGCCGGAAGGTTGAATGTGATGAGGGAAAGAACCATATCTATAAATGTGTTAACAGGGAAATTATTGGTTCTTTGTCAAGAGAGTTTAAATGGGGAGGTGACAAGGAAAGGCAGACTGGTCTGTTTGAAGACCAATGGGAAGTAAAGAAGTGTAAATCTGAGGTATAAGTATTTTAAGAAGTGTGGCTCCAAGGGTAGCAGAAAATTGGGATGGTAAATGGAGAACAGTTACAGTTCATTTAAGGTGACTCATCATTGACAAGATATATTATTTCCCCTTAATGAGAATTAAGGACTTAGGTTATTTAAAAGTGTTCATTAAAATCAATGTTACAAAATCTTCTTATGGGAATAGCTTTCTATAGCATACATAACATTGTGTTACTTCGATCCAGAAGACCTAGAAGGTGGGGATTATATTCAAAATATTTATATAACATTAAAAATTGTTTGAAAGTACAAAGAATAATTTTGCTTTAGCTGAAATTGAGTTACATAGCTCTTTAATTATACATTCATGATGATCGGCATTAGAGAGATGGGTTTGGAATTAAACTGTGCCAAATTAACAAGCAGCTGTGTCTATTAAAACTAAAAACTGAGCCAGTATCTTTGCAATATTGTTAAATAATAATCATATTGTATCTGAAGGTTTAAAATAATTAATAACATTTTGAAGATAATAGTTAATATTTATTGGGTCTTACTATTGCCCGATCTGTGACAAGCACATGTATCATCTCAGTTTCTCTTCACAGAATCATCTCCAAGGTGTTATGAAGTAGGAACTGTTACCTCTCCCCACTTTATGGGTGATTAGATAATTTAAGTAACTTGATTAGGTTTATAGAGAT
This sequence comes from Macaca nemestrina, assembly GCF_043159975.1. Lineage (NCBI taxonomy): Eukaryota > Metazoa > Chordata > Mammalia > Primates > Cercopithecidae > Macaca > Macaca nemestrina. The sequence continues at coordinate 88,056,989 of NC_092140.1, forward strand.
GAAGTTTGAACTCCAGCAGTTTTACTGGTTCCAGGTGGTTCAGAAAACAGCATTTCTTTTTTAGGTCAAGGAATTGGCTATAAATTTCCCCCTGCTATAGATCATGAGGTTCCTCAGTATAGAAATGGATTCTTTTTCTTCCTGGCACTGTGTCACTTAGCAGCACAGCGTCTATACACAGCATGTGCTTAACAAACATATATCGCACTGGAGAGTTAGTTCAGTGATAGAAACTGCCTCGATTTTAAAAATTATTTCCACAGAAAATATAGGATTTAGATAGTATTAATCTTAAACAGCAAAGTCAACATTCAGAAAAATCTGAATGAAGTTCTAAATCTTCAAGAATGTTGTTATTGTAGCCTACCTGGGAACTTGGCCTAAAATCTCAGTTCTACCCCTATCACTCTTGTCTGAATATTACTGCCTTGTTGCAAAGGTGCGTTGCTGGAGATTTGTCTTCTCATATGTAATCCATTGGCAAGTGAGATTTTTTTTTAAAGACTCAGCATTACTTGAAATCAAAGACAAAAGGGTGACAGTAATGAGTTTAAGAGAACGACTATGTATACTCATGCATTCATGGCATCTGTGTGCATTAATTTTCAGTACGATTTATCTTAAGTGAAAAAAAGATAAGTATCATATTTGATCCAAAATATTTTCTTTGAGTAAAAAGAAAGACTCTAAGATTAATTTTTAAAAACTGTGGTAGATGAATAGAAAATATGAAGCGAGAAATCAGTTAGATGGGCTCCATTTATTCATCAGTTAAGTTTGATACATCATTTATTACAGTATTTACTCCTGACATCAAGGAAATTTTAGTGATGACTTAGATTGCCATGCATCCTTGTGTTAACAGGATGACTTGGGGCTTCTGTGATAATTATAAAGTGAGGGTAGTACCTATGAAACCTACAAGGGAAGTCTGGGACTACGTCAGAGAAAGTAGCATTTGTGGAACTTTTGAGCCAGATACCACTAACATAAACTGTTCCTTTTCATTTTATTTAAGAGTGTTTCAAAAAGTCCATAGATTTAGCACTTGGCACAAATATGGATGTTCATTTTGGTTGCAAGGACTAACAAATCTCTGTGGCTAACAGGAGAAAGGGTTCTTAGGAATGCAAGAATAATAACTGTTTTATGAGACCCTTCTCAACAGTTTCTATGTCATCTCTCCTTCTGCCTTAAACATGACTCAGCTTTGTTAGATTCTGCATCTCTGGGGTCATGTCATTTCCTCTCAGCTGTCAGAGCAAAGAGATCATTCTCTGCTCCATCCATATTTTCTCTACCTATAGCATCTCTTCTTAATAATTCAGCTCATTCATAATTATTACATAACATAACCTTTCTTTCCTCATAATTCTTTAGTTTCTCTTCTAGTTACTAATGGCCCAATTCTTTTAGTATGTCTCTATCTGAATTTCCAAGAGGAAACAATCTCACTGACCTAGCTCTTTCTTACTTGCGTAGGGTGTTTTGAACTCAGGTCACTTCGTTATCATTGGCAAGCCTGTAGATTAACCGTTTTATGTTAGATATCTAACCCTGATTTAATAGTTATAATAGAACCTTGAGAGGGTGCCAAAATTTTAACTGGGAAACAATAATCTTTATTTATTTTAATTAATTAATTTATTTTTAGGACGGTGTTGCTCTGTGGTCCAGGCTGGAGTGCAGTAGTGTCGTCTCAGCTCACTGCAACTTCCACCTCCCGGGTTCAAGTGATTCTCCTGCCTCAGCCTCCTGAATAGCTGGGATTACAAGTGCATGCCCCTATAGCCGGCTACTTTTTGTATTTTTAGTGTAGACAGGGTTTTGCTTTGTTGGCCAGGTTGGTCTGGAACTCAAGAGGTCTGTCTGCCTCAAGCGATCTGCCCACCTTGGCCTCCCAAAGAGCTGGGATTACAAGTATAAACCACCACGCCTGGCTGAAAGCAACAGTCTTTTAGTAAATGGTTCTAGGAAAACTGGGCTACTACATGCAAAAGAATAGAGTTGGACCCTTACCTCATATCATCTATAAAAATTAACTCAAAATGAATTAAAGGCTCAAGTGTACAAGATAAGATGATAAAACTCTTAGAAGAAAATAGAGGCATAGATATTTGTGACCCTGGATTAAACAATTGTTTCTTACATATGACGCTGAAAGTATAAGCCAAAAAAAGATATACTGAACACTATGAATATTAAAATCTATATATCTATATAAAATGTATATATCTGTATAAAATATCTATATATAAAATATATACTATAAACTCTAAAAATAAAATATAAAATATAAATCCTCCTAGTATGCCCATAATAAAAAAGTGTCAGTGAGGATGTGGAGCTATTGGAGCCTTCACGCACTGCTGGTGGGAGTGTAAAATGATGCTGCAACCATTTTTTTTTTTTTTTTTTTGAGACAGGGTCTCACTCTGTCACCCAAGCTGGAGTACAGTGGCACGACCTCGGCTCACTGCAACCTCCGCCTCCCAGGTTCAAGCGATTCTCATGTGTCAGCCTCCTGAGTAATTCTGAGCTGGAATTACAGGTGCACGTCACCGCATCTGGCTCATTTTTTTTTGTATTTTCATAGAGATAGGATTTCACCATGTTGACCAGGCTGGTCTTGGACTCCTGACCTCATATGATCCATCTGCCTCGGCCTCCCAAAGTGGTGGCAGCCACCAGCCTTACAGGTGTAAGCCACTGTGCCCGGCCTGATGCAGCCACTTTGGAAAAAATTTCGGCAATTTCACAGATGTTAAATATAAAGGTACCGTATGATCCAGCAACACCCGTTGTAGATATATATCCAAGAGAAAGGAAAACAACTTCCACACAAAAATTTGTACATGAGTGTTCATAGTAGCAATAATCATAATAGCCTAAAAGTGGAAACAATCCAAATGTCCATCAACTGGTTAATGGATAAGTAAAAGGTGGCATATTTATACAAAGGAATATTTTTCAGCAATAAAAGCAAGTGAAAAACTGACACATCCTACAGCATGGACAGACCTTGAAAACATCATTCTAAGTGAAAGAAGCCAGTCACCAAGGATGATATAATTGTATAATTCCACTTACATAAAATGTCCCAAATAGGCCAACATATAAAGATGGGAAAAAGAATAGTGGTTGCCTAGTCCTGGAGGAGATGGGAAGGTGTATTGAGAGTGACAACTTAAGGGTGTGGTGTTTCCTTTTGGGGTAATGAAAACAGTCTAAATTTGGCCAGGTGCGGTGGCTCATGCCTGTAATCCCAGCACTTTGAGAGACTGAGGTGGGTGGATTACTTGAGGTCAGGAGTTTGAGACCAGCCTGGCCAACATGGTAAAACCCCATCTCTACTAAAAGTACAAAAATTAATCAGGTGTGGTAGCAGGTGCCTGTAATCCCAGCTACTTGGGAGGCTGAGCCAGGAGAATTGCTTGAACCTGGGAGGTGAAGGTTGCAGTGAGTCAAGATCAAGCCACTGAATTCCAGCCTGGACAACAGAGTTAGTGTGATGGTTAATACTGAGTGTCAACTTGATTGGATTGAAGGATACAAAGTATTGATCCTGGGTGTGTCTGTGAGGGTGTTGCCAAAGGAGATTAACGTTTGGTTTAGTGAGCTGGGAAAGGCAGACCCACCCTCAATCTGGGTGGACACAATCTAATCAGCTGCCAGCACAACTAGAATATAAGCAGGCAGAAAAATGTGAAAGGAGAGACTGGCTTAGCCTCCCAGCCTACATCTTTCTCCTGTGCTGGATGCTTCCTTCCCTGGAATATTGGACTCCAAATTCTTCAGTTTTGGAAGTTGGTCTAGCTCTCCTTGCTCCTCAGCCTACAGATGACCTATTGTGGGACCTCATGAGCATATGAGTTAATACTTAATAAACTTCCCTATATATATCTAGGACTAATGGAATAGATATATATATATATTCCATTAGTTCTGTCCCTCTAGAAAACCCTGACTAATACAGTAAGACTCTGTCTTAAAAAAAAAAAAAAAAGATTTAAAAAAATAGTCTAAATTTGATTGTGGTGATGGTTGCATACCGCTGTGAACATGCTAAAAACCATTGATGTATATACTTCAAATGAGTAAAACATATGGTATACATGTTATATCTCAATGAAACTGTTTTTTAATCACAATCAATAATATATTTACTAATGATTATCTTTAAATCTGTGTTTCCTCTAGTTGCCAACACAAATTCAGTCACACAGGCTAGAAACTTGAAGTGTATCTTAATGCATTTTCTCTCATACATCCTCCACTTCGATTTAGACACATCTATTTGATTTCTTCTTTTATTTTATATTTCCCTAACATCACTAAATTATTTATCTATTTTTTTTCCTACTGCTTGAATTCAAGCTGTGATATATTCTTTCCCTCTGGATTGCTGCCTCCTTCTTCAGTCTGTTTTCTATGTCTCTAATCTGGGCCTCCTCCACGCTACAGCAATGATAATCTTTCTAAATCAGCATGGTTATGTCTGTAGTAACTGTTTAACATGTGTCAGTGATGCTTTTTAGCTTTCCGTACAAAGTTCAAAATTCCTGAGCTTAGCGTGCATGACTCTTCAAGAACTGGCAATGCCAATCTCCCCACTTCCCCAAGCCAACCCATTTCTCCAGCCAGATGAATCTACTTAAGGTATCTTGAACTTGCAATTCTATTTTAAATCTACAGCTCCTGGCATATTTACAAAATCAGTACATCTCTGTTGAATAAATAGGTAAAATAAATAAGAATTCATTACAAATATAAATATTACTATGTTCACTCAACTATTCATTCATTAGCAACTCTTCTATTAGTTATTTGATGTCTAGAGACTGTAGGTTCCAGCTCCAGAAAGAACAAAATCAAGCATCATGTGGTTTAAGCATATAACAAAATCAAGCATTGAGTGAGTTGCTTGTGTGCATTTATGTGTGTTTTGTGTGTGTGTGTGTCATCATGAGGTAGGCATATATGGGTTCCGGGAAGAAAAAGGAAGAGTTATTGAGAACACAAATGTAAGCAGGATTAACAGTTGTCATGGGTGGAAGAGGGAAACTATGTACCACCCAGAAGCCATTCCTCTCTGAGCTTCAAACAGAGCCCAGGGTATTGTCAATAGTCTGCAAATATTCAATGCCCAAGGAAAAAATTATTATCACACTAAGATAATTTGCATTGTACTAGAACATTTTTCAGTTGCTTGGGGTGGTGCCTTGTGAAACTAATCCTTCTAATCTCCTAGGTGTTTCTATTATCAGCAACACAGATCTTTAGCTTATGTAATAACCGGTTCGTTTGAGCCATATCTGGAGCAATGTCCAGATTTACTTTCTGTTCATTGATTCAGTTTTATTCCTTTAAGCTATAGTAATAACTAATCCTTGAGTAGTTCCAGGAGTGACTCATTCTGGTTAGGCCACCGAGATTGGTACTGATTTTTGATAAATGGAATTTCAGATTATGACAATCTCAGTATGTATAAAACCCCAAGTCATTTCAGAAGTGTCATTTAAATATTTCCATGAATTTAACTGAAACGGAAGGTTGTTAATTATCTCCTGCTTTTGATGAGGGGCAGATGATCACAAAGTTGTAGTGATCACTCTGTTTATTTTGTATAGTTGTATACACTTTTCTTGAAGGCTTATAAATCTCTGAAATTGAGAGACATCTGGTAAAACGTAGTTATACAATGTAAACACAGAAATAATATAAAAAACTAGGCAATTGAATAGGAGAAAATGTTATTCTAGGCACTCAATTTGCCTTTTCTACAATTATCAGAAATTGAGACAAAAGGTATTCTTTTGCACAATTCCCTGAAGGCCAAAAAAACAGGGATTCTCCTGTAGCATTATAGTAAGAAAACAAATGTTAGAGCTAAAGCCTCCCCACCCTATTTCTTGCGGTCCTCATGCATTAATACATGACTTCAAGGCAAATTAAAAACAAAATAGAACACTTGAGCAACTGTCTTTCTTTTCAATGGGAGTGTTTTCGAGTGTCTAAAGAGAGAATCACCCTGAGACACTGAGCCTCTATAATTAGGATGGATATGTCAACAGCAAGTATCTAATAATCTCTACTCCTATCACATGAGAGTAAGGTTTTTCCAAAACATTCCAGAGCTTTTATGTTATCTTAGTGCTCTCAGCATGAAAACACATATAGGTACACACACACACGTAAGCAAACACACACTTTCTGACACATACAACTTGTGCACACACACAGTCACACACGATGCTTCCGTTATAAAGTAATACTTTTTTCTCCTAGCAAGTTCACAGAAGTAAGATAAAGTAATATTTCTTGAAGCCACATTTGAAAGAACTGTCCCTGCCTTTCCTCTCTCTGGATGTCTTAGGAAAGTCCAAAGAAACTATGACATCAAGAAACAATCATGACCTGATTTGACTGTTTTGAAAAAGTAAACTCTTCAAAAATTTGTAATGGTTTATTTAATTTTCATCATTCAAATCTACTGAATACCTTGAAATATACTGAATATGAAATTGTGGTATGGGAGTTTCCTGTTTTAAAAATTTTTAATTAAATTTTAAATTCAACATATTATTACTCCTGGACACATCACTTTAATTATTTATTAAACATAGATATAATTAGCTTGAGAAAGTACTTTCCCTTTTTTTTTTCCTTTGGCAGGGAACCAATGGAGAAAAATCCATGTACTCAGTCCAACTTAAAAATTAGGGCAGTTTTTATACTATGTAAAACTGGTACTTCCAGATTCCAGCTGCATAGATGAGTTGCAAAGCAATAAACCAAATGATTAAAAGAAATGATCTGATTCAGTCCCAGCAACAGAAATTTGTCCTATTCATAACATTTTAAATTTTCACTGATTTTTTTTTCTTTTTGTGTCTTGATGCTCTCTGTTAAAATGAGCCTTTAAATATCAATCATTTTTAACTTTCTCATTTATTTCTCTCCTGAATTTCACAATTGTGAAATTGATGCACATTTTCCTAATATTTTTAAATGCTCTTATAGTTATCTTTGTGTATCACTTTCTACATAGAGATATCAAACTACTAACAAATGTCATCCACTCATCCTTCCACCATTCCACTGTCATCCAGCATTCACTGCGTGCCACTCACTGTTGTGTGCTGGAGACAGAAGGAAGTATGAGATCCCTTGTGGGGGCTAATGTAAACACAGTCCCGCATAATGCTATTTGTAAATGGTAACAGATTTATGGGTAAAGTATAATGTAACACAGAAATGACAACATATTCTTGCCATTCTCAACACATTCAAATTTATTTTTGTTTCTTATAGCTTGCATCACTGTTTAACATAATGATTATTAAAACATTTTAATTGTCTCTCCCGTAGTAAAATAGTAACTAACTCCATGAGAGTAGAATGAAGTCTCTTTTTATGTTAATAATTGTTACAGCCTCAGTTCCTAGAAGAATGCCTATCATACAGTGGTTGTACAACAAAGACTTGTTGGATAAGCGAACTAATTATAACTATCTGTCGCTTGGCACATAAGCCACAGCTGGTCAGGTCGCTTATAGATGCCATGAAATACACATAAGTATCAAGCATCTGATCCCATTCAGGAGCAACTGTGTCACACGTCATGGATCAGGTGTGAGTGGATTAGAGACACCATCCACGGCAGTTTAGAAAATAGGGTTTCTACCGCCGGGCGCGGTGGCTCACGCCTGTAATCCCAGCACTTTGGGAGGCCGAGGCGGGCGGATCACGAGGTCAGGAGATCGAGACCATCCTGGCTAACACGGTGAAACCCCGTCTCTACTAAAAATGCAAAAAATTAGCCGGGCGAGGCGGCGGGCGCCTGTAGTCCCAGCTACTCGGGAGGCTGAGGCAGGAGAATGGCGTGAACCCGGGAGGCGGAGCTTGCAGTGAGCCGAGATCGCGCCATTGCACTCCAGCCTGGGCGACTAAGCGAGACTCTGTCTCAAAAAAAAAAAAAAAAAAAAAAAGAAAATAGGGTTTCTTCTCAAGTCCTGTGCAACAAGAAAAGCCATGAAAATAAATAACCATGAAGTTATTCACATAAAATAGAAGCTATAACTGTATATGGTGATAGCACTGTATTGTAGTTAATGCTTTCAATTGCTTTAGTCAGTGAATACCATATAAATGGAGAGAAAAATGTTTCTTTATGTATCTTATAAAATAATAAATATACTGTGCATTCAAAACTGGAAACAGCCTACTCCTATTTATTAATTACTATTCCTAAATGTATTACTTTCACCCCCGACTAAAGAATCAAAAACACTATGAGAGGCCTAGTCGTTTTTCTTTTTTTTTTTTTTTTTTTTTTTTTTTTTTTTTGAGACGGAGTCTCGCTGTGTCGCCCAGGCTGGAGTGCAGTGGCGCGATCTCGGCTCACTGCAAGCTCCGCCTCCCGGGTTCACGCCATTCTCCTGCCTCAGCCTCCCGAGTAGCTGGGACTACAGGCGCCCACAACCGCACCCGGCTAATTTTTTGTATTTTTAGTAGAGACGGGGTTTCACCGTGGTCTCGATCTCCTGACCTTGTGATCCGCCCGCCTCGGCCTCCCAAAGTGCTGGGATTACAGGCGTGAGCCACCGCGCCCGGCCGAGGCCTAGTCGTTTTTCAAAGTACAGATGAAAAGAGAGAGAAAGAGACAGACAGGGGGAGAGGGAGAGAGAGAGAGAGAGAGAGAGAGAGAGAGAGAGAGAGAGAAACTGAGAGAGAGACTCAGAGAGCCAAAGGTCCAAGCATGCCTCAGTAAAGAGAAAGTTCAGATGAAGTCACGAAAGTTTTTAAACTGCTGAGACATGTATACAGCCAGAATCTATGTACTACTGGCACCGATGCGCAGGAGATTATACACACCTTCCCTGTATCCAGACCCTCAGTGCCTATCAGGAACGTCTCTGTGACCATGAATCAAAACCACTGGCTCAGGAAAATGACTATCATATATATATATTGGCCAGCACACTTACAAATATGAATATTAATCACAAAGAGCATAGGACTCACGGTTACACCAAGCATACGTAAACATAAACTAGTTCAAAACAGTTCTCTAAATTAACATGACATTCTTCAACTAAAATTAGGCCTGTGGGCATTTAGAGGAATTTAGAGTAAGATGATAGATCAAGTACCTCAAGGAAATTCACAAGGAAGTGCATTACATACAATGAATGAGCCCTTGTTGAGTGACACATGATCATTTTTAAGTTTTATACACTGGTACGCAAATGACTGTTTGCAATCACTCAAATTATTTGAAAAAAATTAAATTGAAACTTTGATACAAGTAGATTGGGGAGTCTTTTGGGGACTTAAATTGAACACATTTCTAAATTATCACAGAGTCAGTGAATATTATATATGTGAAACATTTAACATGGAAAATGATACATAAATATAATTACATAAATATAAATTGTAAGATATATAGACATGCATGAATACACAAATACGCATAGTTCTGTATCTATATCCATTAAATGAGTATTTTTTAAAGAATTTTTTTTTGTTCTTGTTAGGCACAGTGGCTCCTACCTGTAATCCCAGCACTTTGGGAGGCTGAGGCAGGAGGATCCCTTGAGCCCAGGAGTTTGAGACTAGTCTGGGCAACAAAGCAAGACCCCGTCTCTACAAAAAAATGAAAACATTAGCCAGGCTAATTTTGTGATGATATGTGCCTGCAGCCCCAGCTACTCAGGAGGCTGAGATAGGAGGATTACTAGACTCCAGGAATTTGAGGCTCTGATGAGCCGTGATCATGCCACTGCATTCCAGCCTGGGTGACAGAACAAGATTCTGCCTCTAAAGAAAAAAAAAAAAAATCTGTGACAAGTGCTGTATAACGTACTAGAGAAACACTGATAAACAAGATAGACAGTTCTTGTATTATATGAAATTTTTCATACAATAAAATTTCAGACTATATTGCATATCATAGTTCAGTGTATGTATACACATACATGTACATATATGTGTACATATATGTATATATGAAATGTGTATATGCATATGTATGTACATATACATATATGTATACATGTATATGTATGTATATGTATTTGTATGTATACTTTTAGTTTAGCATAATTTCAGATTTAGAGAAAAATTATGAAGATAGAGTGTCTATGTATTCCCACTCAACTTCCCCTATTATTAACATTTAACATGAGTTTGGTGTATTTGTTACAATTAATGAACCAATATTGACACACTATTATAAACTAAATTCAACACTGTACTTTATTCAGGCTCCCATCCAGGATAGCACATTACATTAGTTGTCATGTCTTCTTTGGCTCCTATTGGCTCTGACAGTTTCTCAGAATTATCTTATTTTTGACAATCTTGCTTGTTTTCAGGAGTACGGCTCAGAAGCTTTGTATAATGTCCCTCAACTGGACTTTGTGTGATGTTTTTCTTGTGATTAGACCTGACTTATGTGTTCTTGGGAGAAAGACCACTGAGGTAAAGTGCCATTCGCATCACATCATATCAAGTGTACATACAATTAAGGTGACTTACCACTGTTGATGTTAACCTTGATTACCTGACTGAGATAGTTTTTGGTCACGTTTCTCCCCTGGAAAGTTATTCTTTTTCCTCTTTTCACACTCTATTCTTTGAAAGGAAATCACTATGCTTAGCCTACCCATAAGGAGTGGGGAATTATGTTCCACCACTTTAAGAGCAGACTGTCTGTAAGATTCTTTTGCATAGTACATTTGTCTATTCTTCCCCCACTTATTTATTCTTAATCATTTATATTACTGTGAACTCATGGGTATTTATTTATTTCATACTTTGGGTTATAGTTCAATGCTACTTAATTTTTCTGCTCCAATTGTTCCAGCTTTGGTCATTGATAGATCTTTCAGCTGACTTCTGTGCCCCTTTGTCATACCTCCATAATTTTTTGTTAACACTTCCTTCTAACACTACTCCGGCCTGATCTTGTGTACTTTTGCCCCAATCCTCAAATCAGCATCACTCTAAGAAACCCTGGTTCCTTTTTTTGGAGAATAATGTAAGAAACTTGGAGCCAGACATAGGTATGCTCTTTGCTACCGAAGTATCATTAATTTTAGGGCTGATGAAAAATGAAAATATATGTGTGCATACCAACCTCTCTCTCTCTCTGTGTGTGTGTATGTGGGTATATATATATGTCATCATCATATCCCCAGAAATCTCAAATGTTGTTGTCTAGCTAGTTCCTATACAGAAGAGAAGATTTTGAACGTCCTCACTACAACAAATGATACATGTTTAAGGTAATAAATTTATAATTTTTTAAAAGAAAATTTAAATTTTAAAAATTTACTGAGCATACATTTGTCTTAGTATGTCTCAAAATGAATTGTTTCTTCATTATTCTGAATTATCAGGAAATATCTTCGTGACACAGAGTATGGCATTTAATATTCCACACATTTTGTCAGGACATAGTACACATTGTGAAGACGAGCAATGCATGTAGTAGCTGTCTCCTTCAATGTTTCTTCTTTAAGAAAGGAAAGTGGTTGCAAGTTTGCTTTGCTCTCCACTATCTACTTAGTATAACTCTGTTCAGAACAAAAGACAACAGGAACAAACACTTTACATTACTTAAAATCTTTTTTTTCTACACAAAGCTGGCACAGTGAAGGTTCTCAATTCACATTTGCTGTATTCTTCAATTGCACGAGTGAATGAATGAATAAGTTCCTCAGAAACCTACTATTGTAAGTATATTGCCATTGCCAGGGAAGAGTTCAAAGAACTAAGCCTTGACTTTAGGCTTGACTTAAAAAAGTATTTCATGCTCTTCTCTTATCCTTTGCCATTCACCTTTGTGTGTCCTACAGAAATTATTGCTTTGAGTGAGACAGCCAATGCATTTCATACTGTGAACTGTGAAGTTGTTGCAGTTTCAGTGGATTTTCATTATAACCATCACGTCTAGATACATACACCAAAGAAAGCCAGTTTGGGCCATACGAGCACTGTACTCTTGTCAGACTTAAATAAATAGATTTCCTGAGACTATGATGTGCCGGTAGGAGGTCCTGACCTTCCACTAACGGGTCTTTTCATAATAGAACCCCAGTGGAAATCATCAAGTATATGAGTGTCAATGATCTCCCAATGGCTGAAGCATGGAAGAGACTGTCTTCTTCGTGAAGGCATGCCAGTTGGTGGAGCTCCACAGAGAAGTCTGCCTGGCAAATAGATATTGAGTTCTTCTACAACCAAGCCAAATCCCACTGCTTCCAAAAAATACTTTGAGAAGAAAAGTCAGTAGATCATCTCATATGCACCTGCAACTTCTCGTGTCAGAAAAGAACTACAGGTGGAACCCACTTTTATCATTTCAAAGATGAATATTTATAGAAGGTGATAAATCTAATACATTGGTATTCACAAATATTATTATAAATGTATATTGCACAGCCTAGTAAATCTAGTAAACAATAATATAGTACATTTCAAAATTGCAAAGAAATTAAATTTCAAATGTTTTCACCACAAAAATGATGTATGTGAGATGATTGTTATGTTAATTCACTTGATTTAATTATTCTATATTGCATTCTTAGATTATATGATTATATCTTCTACCCCTTAAGTATATGCAAATATAATTTGTCAATTATAATTATATAACTAAAGACATTTTCAAAAATTTAAAAGTATTACTCTAAATGTTTTGTTTTTGTAGTATTGGCTAAGGCTTTTCAAATTTGGTTTGTTGCTAATATATGAGAGTCATGTACTGGTAAAATGTTGTTGTCTAGCTAGTTCCTATATAGAAGAGAGGATTTTGAAAGTTCTCACTACAACAAATGATAAATGTTTAAGGTAACAAATTTTCTAATTACACCGATTTGATCATTGCACAAGGTATACACACATGGAAACACCACATTGTGCTCCATAAATATGTACAATTATTTTTGTCAATTAAAAATAAAATAAAACTTAAACAGACGAATAACTCACTTGAGTACTTCTAAGATCCTGTCTTCAGTAGAAAACGGAAACATTCTTCCTTCTGAGTCTTAGTGGAACTTTTATGTATACCAAAGTAGTATCACAAGCATTGAAAGTGTCTGACCAATGGTCCTAAAATATTCCTCTTGAATTCCTAGTACTAAAGGACGTTGTCTTTTAAGGTAACAAAGATTGTAGTTCTAGATTATTAGCATCAGCAGTCTAAGTTAACTCTTGCGGTGGATGTTTGTGTGCTTGAAACAAAGGGTAATCATGTTTTAAAATATCACTGCCAGTGGCAAAATGACTTAACTGATTGTGAATGATCCTTGTCCCTGAGATTTGTAGTTTATGTAGTTATTGTGCTCTCAAATTCAATATCAATTTATTCAATATAACAATTTTTAAACATATTTTTAAAACTTCATCTCTTCCCTTGCTCCTGGGACAGCTCAGTACAGGAAGGTAAGGGCCCTGCTCTTCCTTGTCTTCATCCAGGAACACAGACTGCCCCTTCCTGTGACTCTGCACTCTCCAGACCCTCAAATCCTTACTGGTTATCTGGAGGATGGGGAAAAGATGTAGAGGCTCTCACCAAGGTTTTAGAGCCATGTGATTGTCATCATCATATCCCTAGAAATCTAATCACGTGATTCATACTTTCTAAAATTTGAGAACAGTCCTCATTTAGTATTGGATAGAATTATGCCCCCCAAAGTTCATATGTTGAAGGCCTAACCCCAATGTGACTCTATTTGGAAATAGAGCCCTTAAGGAGGTATTTAAGGTTAAATCACATGAGAAGGATGTGACTCTAATCCAATAGGATCGGTGCCCTTGTAAGAAGAGAAAGAGATGCCAGGGGTGTGCACAGAAGAAACACCATGGGAGGACACAGCGAGAATGCAACCATCCAAAAGCCAGGGAGAAAAACTTCAGGAAAAACAAAAACTAGCTGATGCCTTGGTCTTGGACGTCCAGGCTCCAGAACTTTGAGAGACAAACTTCTGTTGGTTAAGTCACTCAGTCTGTATATTTTGTTATGGCAGCCCGCGTTTGCTAATATATTTTGTTATACTTGGAAACATGTTGGAAAACTCTTTGAGATTTCCCTTACCTATTTTGTAAATTCACCTCTTTCCTTTTATTCCCACTATCACTATCTTATTTATGATGCTTATGCCATATCTGTCCTATCTCCAACCTGGTACCCTCCCAATCAATGCAAGGCTGCCAGAAGCACCTGTCTAAAATGTGTATGCAAGCATGTGACCTTACAGTATGAAATCTTTCAGAGGCTAACCAAGCCTTTAAACAAAATCCAAATAACCAAGCATAGGTACGATGAACTTATTGTGAAATATTTGCCTATCCAGCTATCATCTCTTACCATCTGCCACCCAATTTCCGCAAAAGGCCGTGTGCCAGCCCCGTAGATTGCCTAAAATTCTCTGAACGCAGTCACTATTTCTGACCTTCCAGATTTCACCTTCGTCATGGAAAACTCTCACCACTTAACTAGCTTCTACTGGTCCCAAGGCTCAACTTAGCTTAAATCTCCTGGCCTATTATCCCTGATTTTCCTATATCCCAAGATTCTCCTTTCTTTGTGATTCAGTAGCAAACTCTCCCTGCAAACTCTTCTCTAACACTGGCCATATTTCTGTAGTGATTTTAGCTGCTTTTCTCATGAGATATGGCCTTTATAAAAGCAAGGATTCTGTCTTTCAGAATAAACATCGAATACATGTTTTTTTGCCCGTATGCATGAATGAATCCAAGATCCAATTTATTTCTGCATTCATGGCTTTCAATCAAATGACAGAAATTCACTACAGAAATGGAAATATAACTTCACTACATTGTCAGGATAAATTCATTCAAATGTCCAGCAGTTTTTTTTCAGGTGTCTTTAGTTGGATTTCAGAACCACAAAAAGAGATTTATCACGGCCTGCTTTCCTTGGAGCATGAAAGTTCATGTTTATGTTGAAAGTTGCTATATCATTTTCTTTGAAGAAGCAACCCTAATGTTTGCATCTTTTAGCCAACTCTGTGAATGGGAAAAGTAGGACTGTGTGGTCTCTGTCTTTAAAGAAGGTGGGTGGTGTGTTTTGTTAAACAACGTATCCACCCCCACCCACTGGGGTCAACCACAATTCAACAGTGATGGAGATTTCTAGACCACCTGGGTTTAGTAGTCATGCCCTATTCTTTTTGACTAGGGAGACCTAGAAAGGAGAAATCAGTGAACCAAGTGCATGGAAATAGTCCAAAGGAACAAATAAATATTAGAAACAGGTGTGAGATATTTCCTGGGGAAAATGATGCATTAATTTATTCTGACTGGCAGTGAACCATGCCATATTTCCTGAAGAATTAGCTACCTGAAAACATTTTCACAAAGGAGTTAAGTATAAACATGTTTTTTCTTTTTTCATTTCAAGCCAAGTTCTTCAAAGCTCATACATCTGCATAAAAAAACTTTTAGGCAATTATGAAACTGCCAAAAATGTTTTATTCCTCCTCTATTTCCCACTGATAATGTATCCTTTAAGCATAACTAAATATATGAAGCACGTTTTTATCATAAGGAAAGCTTATAATCTGTGTTTTATACTTGTCCCATATTCTAGTCTTATAGCAAAATGTCACGGCATCTTGATGTTTAGTTTTATGTATTTTTATGTCCTGCCTCTTTCACAGAAGGATTAGAGGTTTTGGCATTGAGGATGTTACTTGTTGAATACCTTAGTTTGAATGGCATCACGTTTTACCAAAAAAAAAGTTACTTGACTTCCTGAGGTTATCGGGATGTTTGATATTATCTATAGGAAATTGGGTTGCTACTATAGAATGGTTTGAACAAGAGAGCAGCACATAAAGATTGAAATTTATATCTGCGTCCAGACTCTGCACCAAATTCCATATGGATATATCCAAATGCTCATTTGGCATCTCTACTTACGTGTCTAATGTGTCTAGAGCAAAACTATTTCTCCCACCATTCCTTTCTGCTCCCTTTGCTGAAGCCACAGTGGCCTCCATGCTGTCTCCTGGACCTGCCAAGCAACTTCTTAACTCAGGGCCTGGAATGCTCTTCTCAAGTCTATCAGCTAGAGTTGAATGAGAGAGAACCTATAGGACATAAAACTATTTATTACCAGGGATTGGCACTTGAGGGGCTTGGCTAAGCCAATCTGAACATTGTAGGGCAGGCAGGTGGCCAGGGAAGGAGCATGATAAGCGTGGTGGAATTCCACTGGCATGGGCTGAAGAGCTGTTGTTTATGGGCAGAATTTTTTTTCTCTCTCTGGGAAGTCTCAGTCCTACTTTGAAGGCCTTTCAACTAATTAAGTTGAGCCCACCATTATTTTCCAGGATAATATGCCTTATTAAAATCAACTAACTAGGGAGTTTAATTAATGTGCAAAGTAACTTCACAGCAACACCTAGATTGGCGTTTGAGTAACTGGGAACTGGAGCTTTGCCAAACTGACACCTCAAAAAAGCCATCGCAGTCAGATATCCCTGTGGCCTTTTCTCTTACTTCCTTCAAATTATGGGTCACATCTTACCTTAGAGGAATCTCCCCTGACCATAGTCTGCTGATATCACATCACTCTCCCACAGGGAGCTTAGGGGCAACTCCCACCCCATTCTCATTATCCTACCGTTTTCTTTCTCAATCCCTACCTTTCATTTTATATACTTGTTTATTCTTTTTATACCCTTATAGAATGCAAACTCCATCAGAATTCTTTTTAATATTTTCCCTGTTTTATTTTATTGCTCTATCCTCTGTGTTCAGAGCCTGGGGCAGGGTAGGTATTTGATAAAAATAAAGTGGATAAACTACAGTTATGAATGATATATAGAAAAGGACACTCATTTAAAAGTGTGAATTTTGAAGATGGTTATTGCTTCCTTCAAATCTCCCTATTCCTTTGGGAAATCAGAATCAGAAAGTTCAAAATACAATGACATTAACAAAAATAATTTTCTCCTATTGATAAACACACACACAGACACACACACA